>NC_134357.1:235455700-235674616 GCF_048569485.1 Anomaloglossus baeobatrachus
ACACGGCCGCGTACCTGGATGACATTGCCATCTTCAATCCCACCTGGGAGGACCACCTAGAGCATCTAGTACAGGTGCTTAGGCGGATCCACCAGACAGGTTTGACCATCAAGCCGGGAAAGTGTCAGCTGACCAGGTCCTCTACCTGGGTCACCGGGTAGGCGGGGGAGCTCTGAAGCCAGAGCCTGAGAAAGTGGAGGCCATCACATCCTGGCCCACCCCCAGGACCAAGAAGCAGGTGATGTCCTTCTTGGGGACCGCCGGGTACTATAGGAGAAGATATATGCTTCCAGCACTCCTTTAAATGCAAACCAAAGAACCTACACACCTGTTCCTGCACGGAAAGTCCAGAGCAATGGTTCCAATGTAGACAAAAATTGAAAAAATCCAGCGGAACGCAGGCTTCTGTAAAATTTAACTTACGTCTTTATTTTTCCATTTTAAAATATCCACATCGCAGGTGGGATCCACAAGCAAGGCATTTAGAAAATTATTTCATCCAACATGTTTCGACACCAAACAAGGTCATAAAGTCTTATTCATGGATGCACTGAGAAGGTTCTGATACCTCTATATAGCTACTTTAGAATCCCCATCATGCAGTTTGAGCTTGATTAGCTTGATTATCACACATGAGGTATAAACCTGCGCAGAAATGGGGACTCTAATGCTATAATTTGTGAACATATAAACATTAAAAACAATACATGATCATTTTATGAAAGAAACTATACTAAAAAAATATATACATGAATAAATCAATTGTATTGGACAATCATGTCCTGTCTTATATTCAAACCATGTGGAATACGTGTATTTAATTTAAATATCCAAAAGGATTCTCTGTTCAGGACTTTACGTTGGAAATCTCCCCCCCTGGCCATTTGTTGAACTTTTTCTATAGCTCTGAATTTAAAACCAGATATATTACCACCATGACAGATCGTAAAATGTCTAGAAACCGCTGAGGAACCGCATATTTGTGTTTTACCTATATCTGAGATATGGCGTCTTATGCGGACCTTCAGCGGTCCCACTGTACAGCCCACATACTGTTTCTGGCATATAATACAGTCTATCAAATATATTACACCCTCACTAATACAATTCAAATGTCTATGGATTTTATATTGTACTCCCGTGGAAAAGGAGGTAAACGTATCTCCCTTCTCCACGTATGTACACACCTTGCAGGGAATATGACCACATCTAAAAAAACCTCTGTATGTTAACCATGTGTATTCTTTTTTTATAGAATTTCTAGAAAAAAAACTGGGAGATAAAATGTTACCCAGGGTAGTAGCACGTTTAGGTACAAAGCGTATTAGATGTGAATTTATTATTCTAGAAAAAATGGTATTCTGATGTAAAATGGGCAAATATTTTTTAATAATTTGTGTAATTTGAAAAAATTGTGGACTATATCTGGTTGAAAATGTTACTGGGACAGAATAAAAATGATCATATGGTTTATTGTATTTCCTACGTTTGCCATTTTTTAACAAATCTTGTCTATCAATTTTATCAACACTATTTATAGCTTTAGTAAGTGACCAATTAGAATATCCCCTATCCTGTAGACGTTTACATACCACAACTTTCTCTTCCTCAAACTTTTCTGGATTACTACAATTTCTTTTAGTTCGTATTATTTCTCCTATAGGTATATTATTAATAATGTGATTAGGATGACACGAACTAGCATGAAGAATATCATTATTATTAGAAGGTTTACGATAAGGACTTATCTCTATTATACCTTTTTCTATATGCCCTTTTAAAGTAATATCAAGAAAATAAATTTCATCTTTTTGAAAATTGTGAGTAAATTTGAGGTTGAAAGAATTATGGTTGATATATTTAATAAATTGATCACATAAATGACAATCACCCTCCCATATCATTACTATATCGTCTATATAGCGTCCATATAGTATAATGTTGTCCTTAAAGGGATTATCTATATTAATAATATTCTGTTCCTCCCAAATAGTATTTTAGTATAGTTTCTTTCATAAAATGATCATGTATTGTTTTTAATGTTTATATGTTCACAAATTATAGCATTAGAGTCCCCATTTCTGCGCAGGTTTATACCTCATGTGTGATAATCTAGCTATATAGAGGTATCAGAACCTTCTCAGTGCATCTATGAATAAGACTTTATGACCTTGTTTGGTGTCGAAACATGTTGGATGAAATAATTTTCTAAATGCCTTGCTTGTGGATCCCACCTGCGATGTGGATATTTTAAAATGGAAAAATAAAGACGTAAGTTAAATTTTACAGAAGCCTGCATTCCGCTGGATTTTTTCAATTTTTGTCTACATTGGAACCATTGCTCTGGACTTTCCGTGCAGGAACAGGTGTGTAGGTTCTTTGGTCTGCATTTAAAGGAGTGCTGGAAGCATATATCTTCTTCTGTTTGACAAAGGCAATTTTCCGTGCACCCATTGGAATACCTTGTTAATTTATGATAAATAACCAAAGAATATCGCCATTTATGCAAGATGGATACACACGCCAGCAGGCTTGGATTATTAGCCACGATTTTTAATCGGGAAACGCAGGATTTAAATACTGGGACCACAACTACAGGTAACAATGATATTTCTACTTTATGCAAAACATTAGAAACATGTAAAACCAAAGAAATGAAATTATGGTGGAATACTACAACTTTACAATCCTATATAGATCGCAATATGATCCCAAGGGGTCTCCGGTTAAATAAAACCGCTACAGCGACTTATCCTGATAAATTTACAGAGGAATGGAATAATATTCTCTCTTCCTGCTCTATTAAATTGATGGGACTTATTATTAAATATGATCAGATGGAGATGGATAATATTAATAAAGATATTTTGGACATTAATTCTAAATTGGAACAACAAGATCATCTAGAAGAGATTAATAAACTCAAAGAAAAAATGGAAAATAATATAAAAAAACTGGAAGGAAAGATTGTGGAAATAAAAAAACGCAAATTTGAACGTGATACCAGAGACTATGCATCTAATAACATTTATTCATGGAAATTATTTCGCCCACGAAGATCTATATTAAAATATTCAGGAATGGATAAAAGAAAAGTCAGTTTTTCTGATGCGTCTTCTTTGGCCTCAGGAGAGAATACAGAGGAAAGCATAGCCTCTGAAGAAACGTCATATGATAAAAACTTTCCACCAATATCTAGAAATAATCGTCCAAAAAACGCAAAAGGAGGGCAGGGAGAAAGCATGGGAGCAATAAGAAGCTCTCCAAGAAATCGCAAAATATATTAACCTGCCCTGTGATCAACCTTTCCGGACAAATCCTTACTACAGAACAAATTGAAGTGCTTTCTAAAGGACTAGGTTTTTCACCATGTAAAAAATTTGATATTTTCCAAACCATGTTAGATATTAAAAAATTGGCTAGAAATCTTACTCTAAGATGTCATTTTGAACATATAAAAAAAGAATACACATGGTTAACATACAGAGGTTTTTTTAGATGTGGTCATATTCCCTGCAAGGTGTGTACATACGTGGAGAAGGGAGATACGTTTACCTCCTTTTCCACGGGAGTACAATATAAAATCCATAGACATTTGAATTGTATTAGTGAGGGTGTAATATATTTGATAGACTGTATTATATGCCAGAAACAGTATGTGGGCTGTACAGTGGGACCGCTGAAGGTCCGCATAAGACGCCATATCTCAGATATAGGTAAAACACAAATATGCGGTTCCTCAGCGGTTTCTAGACATTTTACGATCTGTCATGGTGGTAATATATCTGGTTTTAAATTCAGAGCTATAGAAAAAGTTCAACAAATGGCCAGGGGTGGAGATTTCCAACGTAAAGTCCTGAACAGAGAATCCTTTTGGATATTTAAATTAAATACACGTATTCCACATGGTTTGAATATAAGACAGGACATGATTGTCCAATACAATTGATTTATTCATGTATATATTTTTTTAGTATAGTTTCTTTCATAAAATGATCATGTATTGTTTTTAATGTTTATATGTTCACAAATTATAGCATTAGAGTCCCCATTTCTGCGCAGGTTTATACCTCATGTGTGATAATCAAGCTAATCAAGCTCAAACTGCATGATGGGGATTCTAAAGTAGCTATATAGAGGTATCAGAACCTTCTCAGTGCATCCATGAATAAGACTTTATGACCTTGTTTGGTGTCGAAACATGTTGGATGAAATAATTTTCTAAATGCCTTGCTTGTGGATCCCACCTGCGATGTGGATATTTTAAAATGGAAAAATAAAGACGTAAGTTAAATTTTACAGAAGCCTGCGTTCCGCTGGGTACTATAGGAGGTTTGTTCCACACTATAGTAGCCTTGCAAAGCCCCTGACGGACCTCACCAAGAAGATGCCCTCTGCAGTCGATTGGACAGTGGACTGCGAGACAGCCTTCCGGGCCCTAAAGGGTGCCCTGTCCAGCTCACTAGTACTACAGGCAGCCGACTTCACGCGGCCATTTGTAGTACAGACCGATGCCAGTGACTTTGGCCTCGGTGCGGTGCTCAGCCAGGTGGACTCTGCGAGCCAGGAGCACCCAGTCTTGTATCTGAGCAGGAAGCTGTTGCCGAGGGTGGTGGCCTACTCCACGATGGAAAAGGAATGCCTGGCCATAGTGTGGGCTCTGCAGCGTCTGCAACCCTATCTATATGGGCACCGCGTCATCGTGGAGACGGACCACAAGCCCCTCAGCTGGTTACACACAGTCTCCGGGACGAATGGGAGGTTGTTACGATGGAGCCTTGCGCTCCAGCAGTACAACTTCACCATTCGCCACAAGAAGGTCCGTGACCATGGTAACGCAGACAGGCTGTCTCGACAAGGAGAGGCCGCGGACGGGCGCGCGGGGGAACACAGGAATGTGCTGCCCCATAGCGCCCTCTAAAGGAGGGAGGTGTGAGGGTATAGGAGTATATTCTGGGCTATGAAGCCATATTCCTATAGCCATCTTCCTGAAAGGTAGTAAAGAGGCTTCAATTAGTATGCTAATGAACTTGAGCAACTGGTCTGTGTGAGCAGAAAGCAATCTCCTATGATATGGAGATTAGCTGAGCTGTTAGCCCTGGGAATCATCAAAAGACCCAGGAAGATCCCCCTCAGTGACACTGTGGTAGAAGTTTGTATCTACTTAAGCAGGCTTTGAAGTATCCAGACAGCCAGGCTCCAGTAGAATATGTGTAATATCTCGTCAGCCGTGCTTCCTAGAAATATGGCAAGCAGAAATATGGCATTGGGGCAGGCTGACGAGCCCCGCACATATTTTATATAGGCGTAGGACCTTTGGAGGTATCCGTAACTGGATATTGGCCAGTGGGGGACCAGCAGACCAGCCATATGTCCTATCATTTTGAAGGTAAAATCATAACTGTAAAAATGAGAGCATTGGCGTCCGCCTACGACGGTCCCAGGCAAAGTTATGGCCAATAATCCCTTTGGAATATTACTTTGACTCAAGGCAGGGGGAGTGGCAGTGCTCCCCTGTGAGGTCACTAAGGTAGGAGGAGACAGGGATTGAGCTTGTTTGATAACCTCAGTGCAGTCATTTTCAGCTTGTTCTTGCTCGGGGGTCTGTGTCTGAGAACAGATGTGAGGAAGTTCCCGGTCTAACAGCGCCCCCCTGTGGCCAGACGCACAAGGTAACTGCTTGAACTGTATGCCTGTTTATAAACCATGCTTTATTTGTAAATGTACTCTGACCTATATATATTCTGTAGATTCCATATTGTATATATTGTAGTTTCTAGTGTGGCTTAGGCCGATTAAAATATATAATTAATCTTGGGCTGTTCTGTTATCTCGATCTTGAATCCCACGTCTGTGGGCTCGGCTTAATTGTTACCGTAATCGGTTGGTGGCAGCGAGTTTATGCCAAGGATCATTGTGGGGCGGCCAGTGAGATTTGGGGAGGTTTATACAGTTAGGTCCAGAAATATTTGGACAGTGACACAAGTTTTGTTATTTTAGCTGTTTACAAAAACATGTTCAGAAATACAATTATATATATAATATGCGCTGAAAGTGCACACTCCCAGCTGCAATATGAGAGTTTTCACATCCAAATCGGAGAAAGGGTTTAGGAATCATAGCTCTGTAATGCATAGCCTCCTCTTTTTCAAGGGACCAAAAGTAATTGGACAAGGGAATCTAAGGGCTGCAATTAACTCTGAAGGCGTCTCCCTCGTTAACCAGTAATCAATGAAGTAGCTAAAAGGTCTGGGGTTGATTACAGGTGTGTGGTTTTGCATTTGGAAGCTGTTGCTGTGACCAGACAACATGCGGTCTAAGGAACTCTCAATTGAGGTGAAGCAGAACATCCTGAGGCTGAAAAAAAAGAAAAAATCCATCAGAGAGATAGCAGACATGCTTGGAGTAGCAAAATCAACAGTCGGGTACATTCTGAGAAAAAAGGAATTGACTGGTGAGCTTGGGAACTCAAAAAGGCCTGGGCGTCCACGGATGACAACAGTGGTGGATGATCGCCGCATACTTTCTTTGGTGAAGAAGAACCCGTTCACAACATCAACTGAAGTCCAGAACACTCTCAGTGAAGTAGGTGTATCTGTCTCTAAGTCAACAGTAAAGAGAAGACTCCATGAAAGTAAATACAATGGGTTCACATCTAGATGCAAACCATTCATCAATTCCAAAAATAGACAGGCCAGAGTTAAATTTGCTGAAAAACACCTCATGAAGCCAGCTCAGTTCTGGAAAAGTATTCTATTGACAGATGAGACCAAGATCAACCTGTACCAGAATGATGGGAAGAAAAAAGTTTGGAGAAGAAAGGGAACGGCACATGATCCAAGGCACACCACATCCTCTGTAAGACATGGTGGAGGCAACGTGATGGCATGGGCATGCATGGCTTTCAATGGCACTGGGTCACTTGTGTTTATTGATGACATAACAGCAGACAAGAGTAGCCGGATGAATTCTGAAGTGTACCGGGATATACTTTCAGCCCAGATTCAGCCAAATGCCGCAAAGTTGATCGGACGGCGCTTCATAGTACAGATGGACAATGACCCCAAGCATACAGCCAAAGCTACCCAGGAGTTCATGAGTGCAAAAAAGTGGAACATTCTGCAATGGCCAAGTCAATCACCAGATCTTAACCCAATTGAGCATGCATTTCACGTGCTCAAATCCAGACTTAAGACGGAAAGACCCACAAACAAGCAAGACCTGAAGGCTGCGGCTGTAAAGGCCTGGCAAAGCATTAAGGAGGAAACCCAGCGTTTAGTGATGTCCATGGGTTCCAGACTTAAGGCAGTGATTGCCTCCAAAGGATTCGCAACAAAATATTGAAAATAAAAATATTTTGTTTGGGTTTGGTTTATTTGTCCAATTACTTTTGACCTCCTAAAATGTGGAGTGTTTGTAAAGAAATGTGTACAATTCCTACAATTTCTATCAGATATTTTTGTTCAAACCTTCAAATTAAACGTTACAATCTGCACTTGAATTCTGTTGTAGAGGTTTCATTTCAAATCCAATGTGGTGGCATGCAGAGCCCAACTCGCGAAAATTGGGTCACTGTCCAAATATTTCTGGACCTAACTGTATATATTCCGTCTGCGGAGGTCGGGGGAATATATACCTTACTCTCACCGGGAGCCCTGCAATCATCAGCATAGCAGAATAGCGGCCTCCTTGCTTATTTTGAGGCAATTCCATAATTGGCTTGACTATAAGAGGGGCGCTAGAGAGCGCGTCACGTGCTCTGTCTGTCGGTCGGACGGGTGGTAGCAAGGAAGGGCGTAATTCCCACTTCCTACCCCCCGTTCGTGACAGCATGTATTTTGGATGCATTTTAGATGCAGTTTCGATGCATTTTTGTCAGTGCAGTCCCCCGGCAATTCAGCTCTGCTACATGCCCGCTGACAGCAGACACAGACAGAGCCGGGCGATGAGAATGAACTCGGATGAACTATACCAGACTTCATTGTCATCCCGAGGCTCTGTCTGTCGCGTCCTAATTAGCGGTCACCGGTGAAGGACTCACCGGTGACCGCAAATCCCGAGTGACTGAAGTGAGCAGCACAATCAGTGGTGCCGTCACTCAGGTTACCCACAGCCACAGCTGCAGTCCTCCACCTGAGAGAGGTGGCCGCGGGTATCTCAAGTGACGTCATCGTTGATCGTTTGACTCACTTCAGTTGATGCGTGGAGCCAGGGGCGGATTAAGGTTAACCAGGGCCCCAGGCTGTTCAGGATCTGTGGGGCCCCCCCATCCCTACACACGGGTCATGTGACGGGTCCATCATCATACACCTGAAACAGATAATTTATGAAAAATAGTTGCAGAAACTATAACTTTAAAAACATCCACTAATCTAATAAATATACCCTTCAGCTAAAAACCCCCACTAAGGCAGAGTATTGAACAGTCCAACTTTAATCTGTAAACAAGACTATTGCCAAAAAAAAATAAATAGCAAAACCCCCTGTGTGAACATAGTTGAACAAATACTGAAGTAAAAAAACTCATCAAATTCTCAGCGTGTGCACGAGACCTTAGGCTACGTTCACACATCAGTTTTTTTCCATCAGGCACAATCCGGAAAAAAAACAGATAAAACGGATTCGGTGCCGGATCAGTTTTATCCCCATTGATTTGTATTTGCGCCAGATTGTGCCTGATGGCCTTGCGTTGCATCCGTTACTTTGACGGATCAGGCGTAATTACTCAATGCGGCGGCCGGATGGAATGTCTCATTGAACGTTTTTTGTCTCTGAAAAAAAAACGTATCGCGCCGGCGCGATCTGGCGCGATGCGGTAAAAAACGGATGCGGCCGCCGGATCCGGTTTTTAAACTGAGCGTGCTCCAATTTAATGTAAACGCGGATCCAGCAAAAAAACGGATGAAACGGTTGCAAAAATGGATGCGCCTGATCCGTTTTTTGACGGATCCGGTATACTGGATTCGTAAAAAAAAAAAGTATCCGGCGCATCCGTTTTTGCATATTCTGTGCCGGATCTGTTGCATCAGGCACACGCCGGATTGTGCCTGATGCCAAAAAACTAATGTGTGAACATAGCCTTACAGATACTGAGGTAAAAACTTACCAATACTGAACATGGCACATGACCCTTAGGCTATGTGTCCACGGTAGAATGTACCTGCGGATTTTTCTGCATGAAAATCCGCGACTTTCGCGGCAAATCCGCACCTTATTTCTGCCGCGGATTTGCCGCGGATTTTGATGCGGATTTTTTTTTTTTTTCCCCCCATTCTATACCCAAAATCCGCACCAAATCCGCAACAATAATTGACATGCTGCAGATTTTTCCGGATCAAAATCCGCGGCAAATCCGCCGCGGAAAAATCCGCAGCATGGACACAGCATTTCCAAAATGCCATTGAAATGGCTTGGAAGTGCCGCTGCTGCAGATTTTCGGAAAATCCGCGGCAAATCCGCGGCAAAATCCGCAGCGTGGGCACATAGCCTTAGGCTTTGTTCACACAGGGTGTTTTTTTTTCTGCAGCAAAAGCTGCAGTTTGTTACTAACATGTATTTACATTAAACCAATAAAAAAAAAAAAAGAAAAAAAACTGCAAAACCGCCCTATGTGAACATAGCTTAAATACTAAGGTAACAAAAACTCTAAGGCTAGGTTCGCACACTGCGTCTTTTTGACGCTGCGTTTTTGTGCGTTTTTGGCCGCTAAAAACGCACAAAAACGCACCTGCGCCGAAAAAACGCGATTTGGTGGGTTTTTGATCTGTGCGTTTTGCTGCGTTTTTCCAATGCATTGCATGGGGGGAAAACGCAGAAAAACGCAAGAAAGAACTGACATGTCCATTTTTTTTTTTTTAAACTCAAAAACGCAGGTAAACAAACAGTTGTGTGCGGACAGCAAAAATGAAAACTCATAGACTTTGCTGGGGAAGCAAAGTCCTGCAGTTTTGAGGCCAAAAACGCACCCGAAAAACGCACTGTGCACACATAGCCTAATACTGACCGTGAGCACAAGGCCTTGGACCACGTGCACACATTGAGTATCTGGTGAGTTTTTTTACCTCATTATTTGTAAGGCCATATGTGCACGGTCAGCATTTGGTGAGTTTTTTTTACCTCCGTATCTGTAAAAAATACTGAGGTAATAAAACCTCATCAAATACTCAATAATAAGGCACACGGCCTTATTATAGTAGTGAAAATATATGGGTTTGGGATTGGTGTGGGCAGATGTCTCCGGCCTGCACACTGTGTGCGCTCCTCCATTTTCCGTTTCTCAGGTCATCAAAATGATGAGCCCCAAACAGAATCGTCAGCCATATGCATATATCTAATATATAAAGCTGAGTGTGTATATGTACGTATATGTATTGTGTGTATTTGTATGTATGTGTGTATGTATGTATGTATGTATGTACAGTATGTATGTGTGTGTATGTATGTCCGCTAAAGGAATCCGCACCGTCACATTTACAATCACGATATTTTGCACAGACGCCCCAATTAACTCAGGGAACATCATAGACTATGTTTGAGGGGAAAATTTAACCCCGCGCTATAGTTATTTGCCAAAAAACCTCCTTACATTAAAGTCAATTGAGCTGGAAGCTACAGGTCATTATTAGAAGCTGTGATTGGTTGCTATAGGCAACGAAGGACATTATTAGTATAAGAAGCTTATGATATCAGTGAAGAGACGGACAGAAAAGGAAAGAGAGAAAGGGAGAAAGGGAGAGAGACAGACAGAGACTGCCAGGCAGGGAAAGAGACAGAGACTGCCAGGCAGGGAAAGAGACAGAGACTGCCAGGCAGGGAAAGAGACAGAGACTGCCAGGCAGGGAAAGAGACAGACTGCCAGGCAGGGAAAGAGACAGACTGCCAGGCAGGGAAAAAGACAGACTGCCAGGCAGGGAAAAAGATAGACAGACAGAGACTGCCAGGGAGGGAAAGAGACAGACAGAGACTGCCAGGCAGGGAAAGAGACAGACAGAGACTGCCAGGCAGGGAAAGAGACAGACAGACAGAGACTGCCAGGCAGGGAAAGAGACAGACAGAGACTGCCAGGCAGGGAAAGAGATAGACAGACAGAGACTGCGAGGCAGGGAAAGAGATAGACAGACAGAGACTGCGAGGCAGGGAAAGAGACAGACAGAGACTGCCAGGCAGGGAAAGAGATAGACAGACAGAGACTGCGAGGCAGGGAAAGAGATAGACAGACAGAGACTGCGAGGCAGGGAAAGAGACAGACAGAGACTGCCAGGCAGGGAAAGAGACAGACAGAGACTGCCAGGCAGGGAAAGAGACAGACAGAGACTGCCAGGCAGGGAAAGAGATTGAAAGCAGAACGCATGCATTTTGACAATGTGACGCTACAGCATAAAACGCTGCGGAAACGCAAAAAAAAAAAAGCAACGTGCGCATGAGTCCTAAGAAGGAAAAGTCATGGAAATCACAGGATGGATAGACAAGTAACTGATATGGAAATTAGACATGTACAAAAAATGTTCAATTAACTCAACACCGAGTGTGAGAAATCCCCACACTTACATGTCTTGGCAGCTGTCACTGAGTTTATTAATGCTTGTGTAAGGAATGTTCCGCCATGCTGAATATTATTGAGCAAATCATCAGAATCCGCTGCTGGCAGCTCCTTTTGTCATTGCCATCCAATGATGTCCTAGATGTGCTCCATGGCAGACAGGTCTAGAGACTCTGCAGCCTTGGAGCACGTTTAAGCCACGTAGGCTACTCACAGTAGCACAAGCAACATATGACCTGGTGTCATGTTGAAAACCTGCTCCTAGGACATTTTGAAGAAATGCCAGAAACACTGATTCTACCATCAAATCAATGTAATGTTGAGCTTTTATTTTATCTGGAAAGTAGACTAGAGGAGTCCAGCAACTGTACATTATATGCCACCCCATGACTGTAAAACCAGTCCGGCATTTCCCTGTGAAGGCTTCTGGCGTTGCCCATATGGTCTCCAGAAGGAGATGCAAGGCTGGAATTGAAGTCTATCCTTTCAGCAACAAGTCCCACTTTTGTCTTGGATGCAATGATTGCAGAGATTGGCCCAACGATCAAATGGGCAAGGAATATCAAATTGGTCCTTCTCTGAGGACTGTGGTGTGGGATGGCATATTATATTGCAGCCGGGCCCCTCTAACCTGCATTGGCGGTACACTAACAGCTCGCGGTTGCATTGATTTGGTGCTAGAACTAGTAGCACGGCCATTTCACCAATGTGTCCCAGGAGTTGTTTTTCAACACACCAGGGTGGGCGTAGTTTGTGCTACTGTGAGCAGCCTGCATGGCTAGGGTACTTTCACACTTGCGTTCAGCTGAGTCCGTCACTATGGAGAATAGCGCAGTCCGTTAACGCACTGCGCTATTCTCCATAGACTTGTATGGACAACGCACTGTAACGCAAGTGTCAGCGTTGCATCCGCTGAACGACGCAGCGTCGTTATTTTGACGCTGCGTCGGGGCGGAATGAACGCTGCATGTAACGTTTTTTTGAGCAGCGGAAACCTTTATTTTTCACTGCACATGCTCTTTTTTTTTATCACAAACCTTATTTTATTTCTTGGTGGCCGAACGTTCAGCTGATCGCTTGGCCGATGGCATGTTATAGCTCTCAGCTGACCGCCCAGCCGCCCGCATGTTATAGCGCTCAGCTGAGCGCTCGGCCGCCGGCTATTGAGAGCGATCAGATGATCGTTCACAATAGTCGGCTGCCGGTAAACTGTAAAGAAGAAGAAAAAAAAAAATAAAATAAAGCTGTTTCCGTTGTTTTGTACGATCTGTAGCATTGCGTTGTGCCACTATATGCAACGCATCCGTTGCATCCGTCACACAACGCAATGCTACAGAAGCCGTCCAACGCAAGTGTGAAAGTAGCCTTAAACATGCTCCCATGGCCCGCAGAGTCTCCAGAGTTGTCTCCCATTGGTCACATCTGTGATGTGATTGGTCGGCAATTACACAGGAGCTGCTGGCAGTGGATCTTGATGATTTTCTCAAGTGCATTCAACATTGCAAAACATTCCTTACAAAAGCATTAATAATCTCACTGATAGCAGCTAAGGTCTATAAGTGCGGGGATATCTGCACGTGATGGTCATACGCCATACTGAATGAATCAAAATGCTTTGATTTGGTTTCCAGTTCTCATCACTCACATGTCAGTAACATATCTATCCATCCTGTGATTTCCAGAATCTATGACTTTTCCTTCTTGGCGTCACAATGGTACTCCAGCACCAGGTGAAAGACTTAAAACATCACTATTCAATCATTAAAACCGTCGGTGTGGGCATACGCTATAAAACGAAAAGAATACTTCTGACTGCAGACAACTGACGCGTTTCATCAGTGATGGAAACGCTAAATGACAGTCATAATGATCACAATTGTATAAGTATGTATGCACAAAGGCTCTCTTCTCTGTGGGAGGTGTGTGTGTGAGTGTGTGTGTGTATATTATATATATATACACACATCTGTAGAGATACATGCCAAGGACATACAGGTAGGTTGTTTAGATTGTGAGCCCCAATGGGGCATTGCTACTGGTGTCTGTCAGGCATTAGATAGCTCTGGGTTTGGGAAGGGGCCATGTTCCTTGGCAGGGTTGGTTGCTATAGTAACTAGCACTAGCGACCCCCGCCCAGTAGACAAGGCACTCTCCATAGCAGTGTACATTCACATATGATTTAATAACACTTCTCCCCATTTTCTTCTATGATAACGAAGAGTCCGCACACACTGTAACTCGTCGGGCCAATTCCGGAGGACAGTTGAGGATTTCTCCATACAGCCGTGCTCCCGCATGGCATTCATAGCTTGGGAAATAAATCCTGTGAAACGCAAAACCCCCCCAGAAGGGCGCCGGAACGCATAGTGGTCATTACCGTGGAACGCAGACCGGAAATGAAACACCGGCAGACCGGAAGTTGTCTTCCTCCTCTCCAGGACGTGCTCATGTCACAGATGGGTGATAAAGAAAGGGAGCTATAACCCTTGAGGATTACTCCAGGGGACTCTGGTACTGGTCTTTCTCTCTTACATGTGTTGCTATGATAAAGAGTATGGGAAGTGCATTTCATCTCATTATTCTGTAGTCATGAACATTGCACACCAGAACCTGTTCTATTCTTCACACTCACATTGATTAAATGCTTGTCTTTATTTTACAGGAAGGCAGTGCATTACTTCCACCTGTCAATGTGAGACCCCTTTATTCAGTGTTCGTATGGATCACATGACTTTCACTGGGAAGATGGAGGACAGAATTTATATGATGGAAAGGATCTTTAACATCACCCTAGAGATAATCTGTTTGCTGACTGGAGAGGTGGGTGACTACTAGGTTTCTGGCCCCTTCCTAGGAAAGGAAGAGGAATAATTACTGATGAGTAATGACTAATTGTTCAACGGTATTATATAAGGGGTTCCGTGCTATGGTGAAGAGACCCCCTCCTCAGAGTAATGACTGATTACTATTCCGTACCAGATTATGTGCTATGGTGAAGAGACCCCCTCCTCAGAGTAATGACTGATTACTATTCCGTACCAGATTATGTGCTATGGTGAAGAGACCCCCTCCTCAGAGTAATGACTGATTACTATTCCGTACCAGATTATGTGCTATGGTGAAGAGACCCCCTCCTCAGAGTAATGACTGATTACTATTCCGTACCAGATTATGTGCTATGATGAAGAGACCCCCTCCTCAGAGTAATGACTGATTACTATTCCGTACCAGATTATGTGCTATGGTGAAGAAACCCCCTCCTCAGAGTAATGACTGATTACTATTCCGTACCAGATTATGTGCTATGGTGAAGAGACCCCCTCCTCAGAGTAATGACTGATTACTATTCCGTACCAGATTATGTGCTATGGTGAAGAGACCCCCTCCTCAGAGTAATGACTGATTACTATTCCGTACCAGATTATGTGCTATGATGAAGAAACCCCCTCCTCAGAGTAATGACTAATTACTATTCCGTACCAGATTATGTGCTATGGTGAAGAAACCCCCTCCTCAGAGTAATGACTAATTACTATTCCGTACCAGATTATGTGCTATGGTGAAGAAACCCCCTCCTCAGAGTAATGACTGATTACTATTTCGTAACAGATTATGTGCTATGGTGAAGAACCCCCCTCCTCAGAGTAATGACTGATTACTATTCCGTACCAGATTATGTGTTATGGTGAAGAGACCCCCTCCTCAGAGTAATGACTGATTACTATTCCGTACCAGATTATGTGCTATGATGAAGAAACCCCCTCCTCAGAGTAATGACTAATTACTATTCCGTACCAGATTATGTGCTATGGTGAAGAAACCCCCTCCTCAGAGTAATGACTAATTACTATTCCGTACCAGATTATGTGCTATGGTGAAGAAACCCCCTCCTCAGAGTAATGACTGATTACTATTTTGTAACAGATTATGTGCTATGGTGAAGAACCCCCCTCCTCAGAGTAATGACTGATTACTATTCCGTACCAGATTATGTGTTATGGTGAAGAGACCCCCTCCTCAGAGTAATGACTGATTACTATTCCGTACCAGATTATGTGTTATGGTGAAGAGACCCCCTCCTCAGAGTAATGACTGATTACTATTCCGTACCAGATTATGTGTTATGGTGAAGAGACCCCCTCCTCAGAGTAATGACTGATTACTATTCCGTACCAGATTATGTGCTATGGTGAAGAGACCCCCTCCTCAGAGTAATGACTGATTACTATTCCGTACCAGATTATGTGCTATGATGAAGAAACCCCCTCCTCAGAGTAATGACTAATTACTATTCCGTACCAGATTATGTGCTATGGTGAAGAAACCCCCTCCTCAGAGTAATGACTAATTACTATTCCGTACCAGATTATGTGCTATGGTGAAGAAACCCCCTCCTCAGAGTAATGACTGATTACTATTCCGTACCAGATTATGTGCTATGGTGAAGAAACCCCCTCCTCAGAGTAATGACTAATTACTATTCCGTACCAGATTATGTGCTATGGTGAAGAAACCCCCTCCTCAGAGTAATGACTGATTACTATTTCGTAACAGATTATGTGCTATGGTGAAGAAACCCCCTCCTCAGAGTAATGACTGATTACTATTCCGTAACAGATTATGTGCTATGATGAAGAAACCCCCTCCTCAGAGTAATGACTGATTACTATTCCGTACCAGATTATGTGCTATGGTGAAGAAACCCCCTCCTCAGAGTAATGACTAATTACTATTCCGTACCAGATTATGTGCTATGATGAAGAGACCCCCTCCTCAGAGTAATGACTGATTACTATTCCGTAACAGATTATGTGCTATGATGAAGAGACCCCCTCCTTAAAGTAATGACTAATTACTATTCCGTAACAGGTTATATGCTATGGTGAAGAAACCCCCTCCTCAGAGTAATGACTGATTACTATTCCGTAACAGATTATGTGCTATGATGAAGAGACCCCCTCCCCACAGTAATGACTAATTATTCTACTATAGGTTATGTGCTATGGTGAAGAGACCCCCTCCTCAGAGTAACGACTAATTACTATTATATGTAACGGGTTATCCGCTATGGTGAAAAGATCCCCTCCTCGGAGTAATGACTAATTGTTCTGTTATGTAACAGGTTCTGTGCTATGGTGAAGAAACCCCCTCCTCAGAGTAATGACTAATTGTTCTGTTATGTAACAGGTTCTGTGCTATGGTGAAGAAACCCCCTCCTCAGAGTAATGACTGATTACTATTATGTAACAGGTTCTGTGCTATGGTGAAGAAACCCCCTCCTCAGAGTAATGACTAATTGTTCTGTTATGTAACAGGTTCTGTGCTATGGTGAAGAAACCCCCTCCTCAGAGTAATGACTAATTACTATTATGTAACAGGTTCTGTGCTATGGTGAAAAGACCCCCTCCTCAGAGTAATGACTAATTACTATTATGTAACGGATTATGTGCTATGGTGAAGAGAGTAGTGACTAATTGTTCTATTACTGTCACAGGTGACAGACAGTCCTGTGGTGTCCGGCTATAGAAGGTCGCAGCATTTGGCTGGGAAAACTGCTCCCTGACCTATTATTCCTGTTTGGTGTATATGGTATCTTATGTATGTCCTCTGCTTGGTGTTCATCCCTTTAGCATCCTGCCTAGTTCCTCACCCTTTCAGCTTTTTCCATCAGCACTTCCCTTTGTGCCCTTAAATTCCCTCATTTCCTTCTGGTCTGTGCTGGTGATAGCTCTACCTACAGATCCTGAGTGCAAGCAGTTGGCTTGCAATCATCTAGAGTAACTTTGTTGCATTTTGCAGTCCCTTTCCCTGTATCTTCTTGGAGATAAGTTGTTTGTTATTTTCCCTTGTTTGTTTTCTCTGTGTCCTTTAGCTCCTAGTGGAATTGACACTGAGCTCATCCCATTCACTCCCTACCTAGGACCCAGATCAGGGTCAGCCTAGGGCCAGGTATCCTGTTCGGTGTATAGGTGCGGAACCTATCTAGGGCAGTGAGAGAAGCCAGGGCCCAGCGATAGGCCTGGTCAGGGGTCACCAGCTCCCCCTTCCCTAGACACAGAGTCTCCCGTCCCTCTCGACGTTTTCTGGGTACATTCCCTTAGATAGGATGACATTTTCACCAGCCGCATAAAAAAAACAAAAAAAACTGACAAGCGGGGTTTTTTTTAGGGGGGTTGTTGTGGGGTTTTTTTTCTTTGTTTTTCCATGGATCCTGTCATTGTTCCGGCTGAGCGGCTTCAGGGTCTGTCCCTGGAGGTAACAGATCTTAGGATAGCTGTTCAGCAGCAGCGGTCACAGACTCACTATTTTGGAGATTCTGGGATTGGCAGACCCACCCAAAGCCCAAGATTGCTCTCCCAGACAAGTTTACAGGGGAAACAGACAAACTCTTGGTGTTCAAGGACGCTGGTTGATTGTACTTTAGGCTTCGGCCTTACTCCCCTGTGATGTCTCTGATAAGGAGCAGTGAGTGGGGATTGTGATCCCTCTGTTACAGGGGGATCCGCAATACTATATTTTCTCTTTGCCACATGGCTCTGGTTGCCTCCATTTTTGAGTCTTTAGGCCTCATCTATGATGATCATGAGTGAGTCTCTTTGCCGGAGCCTAGACTGCGTCACGCCAGCAGGGAAATCAGTCGGTGAAGACTTATTGCTCTGAATTTTGTAGATTGGCAATCGACACCAAGTGGAATGACCCGGCTCTTAAGCCAGCTTTACACGTTGCAATTTCGCATACAATTTCGTATGCGATTTGCAATGCCCCCATCGTATGTGTTGCACGTTCAATTTGTTGAATGTGCCGCACATACGAGTAACCCCCGTCACACGTACTTACCCGTCCATACGACCTCGTTGTGGGCGGCGAACGTCCACTTCCTGGAGTGGGAGGGACGTTCGGCGTCACAGCGACGTCACACGGCAGCCGACAATTGAAGCGGAGGGGCGGAGCTAAGCGGGACGTAAACATCCCGCCCACCTCCTTCTTTCCGCATTGTGGGCCAGGAGCCGCAGGACGCTGGTAAGATCTGTTAATCGTTCCCGGGGTGTCACACACTGCGATTTGTGCTACCTCGGGTACGATGAACAATCTAACGTGCAATTCTAGAGACAGGTACAATGTGTATGCGATGAACGTTTTAACGTTCAATCGCAATCGCACGTACCTGTCACACACTACAATGTACCTTACGATGCTGGATGTGCGTCACTTACGACGTGACCCCGCCGACACATTGTAAGATACATTGCAGCGTGTAAAGCGGGCTTTAGAAGCCAGTTTTGCCAAGGAATTTCAGAGAGTTTGAAGGATACCTTGGTGATTTATGAAACATCTCAGACCATGTTAGGCCGCCATGGCCTGGGCTATACATGTGGATAGATGCCTCCGAGATAGAATAGTTAGACCACTTTCCCTGGAGATCCTACCAGCACAGGAGGAGCCACTACTTCACGTTTCCACTGACATCCGCCATAAAAAAGCGCTTTGGGTTTTTTTTTGTTCTTTTTTTTGTGGTAAAAAAGGTCATTTAATTGGAACCTGCCCCTCGATTGCTAAGTAAAAAAAAACATCTGGGGCTTGACTGACCCTTGGTGGTGTGATGGTGGGCATTCAGGGTGTGTGTTTGTCTTCTACATGTAAGTCTCGGTTTGTCTTGACAGTAGATGTGGCGCTAGAGAGCATTACTGAGAAAATTTCTGTGTTTTTGGACAGTGGAGCAGGAGTCAGCATGGTGGATGCTCTGTTTGTAAAAACTCATAGGCTTAGGCTAAGTTCACACATCCTGTGTTTTGCATCAGTCACAATCCGTAGCCTTGAGGAATTACGGACTTCTGCAAAATATTTTGCAGGAATCCTGTATTTCCCCATAGACTTCTATTAGTGACGGATTGCGACTGATGACCCTGCGTTGCATCCGCTGCGTCGCGGTCCGTCGTTTTTGACTGACCGCCGAGCGGGGAGCAACGCAGAATGTAACGTTTTTCGGGCCGTCAAAATTAACGCGCCGCGCAGGAATCCGTCGCCATCCGTCAAGCTTGTAATGCATGTCTATGGTGCTGGATTCCGTCGTAATCCGTCTTACAACGGAATCCAGCGCAGGATTCCGTCATGCTCTACTGAGCATGCCCAGCATGCTTGGCACGCCCACTGGGCTGTCCCAAACACAGACGGATCATGACTGATCCGTCAAAAAACGGACGCACAGCGGATGTAACGGACGCAACTGATCCGTTTTTTCACAGGATTCCTGTGAAAGGAATCCTGTGAAAAACACATCAGTTGCATCAGTTGACATCTTGAAAATGACTGATCCGTTGCTGACGGACCTGACGGATTGAAAACACAGGATGTGTGAACTTAGCCTTAGTGTAAGTTCACATTTCCGCTAAAATCTATCAGTCACAATCCGCTGCTCTTGTAAACAGCGGAATCCGTTTAGCGGATTCCGCCGCTCCCATAGACTTGTATGAGCAGCGGATTGTGACTGATGATGCTGCGTTGCACCCTCCGCCCGACTGATTAGTCGTGGAACGACTGACCGCCGGGCGGGAGGAACGCAGCATGTAACGTTTTTTGAGCAGCGAGATCCGTCGGATTTCGCTGCGCATGCTCTCTGGCTCCCTGCACACGTCACCAGCTTTGGTTGGTTACCCGATATTTACCCTGGTTACGGTGCAAGGAGCCAGCGCTAAGCGGTGTAGGCCCGTAACCAAGGTAAATATCGGGTAACCAAGGTAAACATCGGGTGCTTTGCTGTTACCCGATATTTAGGCTGGTTACGTGTGCAGGGAGGCCGACACTTCCCCGCTCGGCCCCGCCCCCTCCCGCACTCCGCACATGTATGTACACACACACACACACACCTGTCCCCAGCCATGCAGACAAGCACTGCCACTGACACCCTCGTCTGGCCCCGCCCCCTGCTCGGCCCCGCCCCCTCCCGCACTCCGCACATGTATGTACACACACACACACACACACCTGTCCCCAGCCATGCAGACAAGCACTGACACCCTCGTCTGGCCCCGCCCCCTGCTCGGCTCCGCCCCCTCCCGCACTTTGCATGTGCACACACACACATACATACATACATACATACATACATACATGCACATACACACACTCACTCACTCACAGATACACTCACCTGTCCCCAGCCATGCAGACCGCAGCACTTCTACTGACATCCTCAGCGCCTGGCCCCGCCCCCCGCTCGGCTCCGCCCCCTCCCGCACTTTGCATGTGCACACACATACATACATACATACATACATGCACATACACACACTCACTCACTCACAGATACACTCACCTGTCCCCAGCCATGCAGACCGCAGCACTTCCACTGACATCCTCAGCGCCTGGCCCCGCCCCCCGCTCGGCTCTGCCCCCGAACTCCGCCCCCCGCACACAACGGAATCCGACAAAGAATTCTGTTCTTTGTCATCCGTTGTACAGCGTTGAACAGCGCATCAGTCACATGCGTCAAGCGACGCATGTGACTGATACAAATCAACGGAAATGTGAACTTAGCCTTACCTGCAGTATGTTGGCAGGCTAATCCCATTTACATCTATGCCATTTACTCAATGCTGCTTACCCAGGAATGCCTGAGACAGATTGTACATGTTACAAGACTGAGTGTAAGACCCTTGCATTGTGAAGTAATTTCCTGTTATGTTCTGGAGGCCCTTCCTCTTCTATTGTATTGGGTCTACCTTGGTTGGTGAAACATTATCCTGTAGTGGATTGGAAATCTAGGAAAATTGTGGAGTGCGAAAATGACTGTCTTGATAATTGCCTGAACACTTCTCTCTCTGCGGTCACTACCGAGACCTTACCGGCATTTTTGTCGGGTTTTGAGGATGTATTTTCAGAGAGGGGGGGTGTCAGAATTTGCCTCCCCATCGTGTATACGACTGCCCCATTAATCTGTTTCTGGAGCAAAACTAACCAAATCCAGACTATATAAACTTTCTGGTCCAGAAAGACAAGCCATGAAAGATTATATTGCTGATAGTTTGGAGAAGGGAACATATTAGACCCACCCCTTCACCCGTGGTGGCAGGGTTCTTCTTCGTTAAGAAGAAAGACGGAGGTCTCCGCCCTTGTTAGGTTTTTTGGGAGTTGAATCAGATTACCAACCAAGACCCTTATCCTCTCCCTCTGATTCCAGATTTATTCAACCAGATTGTAGGAGATAAGTGGTTCTCAAAGTTGGACTTAGGGTACCGTCTCACTAAACGACGTACCAGCGATTCCAACCACGATATGACCTGGTCAGGATCGCTGGTGCGTCGCTATGTGGTCGGTGGTGAGCTGCCATCAGGCAGATCTTACCAGTGACCAGCCCCCAGCGACGCGTGGAAGCGATGCTGCGCTTGGTAACTAAGGTAAATATCGGGTAACTAAGCAAAATGCTTTGCTTGGTTACCCAATATTTACCTTGGTTACCAGCGCACACCGCTTAGCGCTGGCTCCCTGCACTCGTAGCCAGGGTACACATCAGGTTAATAAAGAAAAGCGCTTCGCTTATTTACCCGATGTGTACTCTGCCTACGTGTGCAGGGAGCCGGCACTGGCAGCCTGAGAGTGGTGTACGCTAGTAACCAAGGTAAATATCGGGTAAATAGTGACTCAGCAGCGATCTCGCTATGTGAGAAGTACCCCTTAAGTGGATCTTACAATCTGGATAGAATCATAGAAATGGATAAATGGAAAATGGCTTTCAATACACCTGAGGGGCATTGTAAAAGTCTGGTCATGCCCTTTGCTCTCACTATAATACCCCTGCTATTTTCCAACACTTTGTGAATGATATTTTTCACCATTTGGTGGGCAGGTTTGTGATGGTTTATGTGGATGATATTTTGATCTACTGACCCGATATGGAGACACATTAGGTACATGTAAAACATGTATTACAGGTTTTAAGAGATAACAAACTGTATGCCAAACTGGAGAAGTGTGTTTTCACAGTACAAGAGGTGTAATTTTAGGGGTACCTGTAGTCTGCTTCGGGTTTTCGGATGGATCCAGAGAAGGTCTGTGTGGTAATTGACTGGGATAGTGCAGAAAACCTGAAAGAATTGTAGCGCTTTTTAGGATTTACCAACTTTTAGAGGAAAAAATTTTCGGTAATTTTGAAACCTCTCAAACCTCTCCTTTTTTGTCAGTACATGACAAAAAAAGGGTTGGATTTTTCTGAATGGTTGCACTCTGCCCAGCATGCTTTTTTTCTTTAAAGAGATGTTTTTCCAATGCACCTATACTGATTCAGCCTGATGTTTCACAGACTTTTATCGTAGAGGTTTATGCATCTGAGGTGGGAGTTTAGGCTGTGTTGTCACAAGGTCCGTCTCCTGTTAAATGGCGTCCATGTGCTTTCTTTTCCAAGAAATTATCTTTGACCAAGAGAAACTATGATGTTGGCAATAGATAACTATTGGTAATTAAGTTAGCTTTCCAGGAATGGCGCCATTGACTGGAAGGGGCAATTCATCCCATTACTGTAATCATAGACCATAAAAACCTGCATCTCGAGTCTTCCTAATGTTTCAATCATAGGCAGGCTAGATGATCTTTGTTTTTCACCAGGTTTAATTTTACTGTCACTAAAGGTGGTGTCACACACAGTGACAACGACAACGACGTCACTGCTACGTCACCATTTTCTGTGACGTTGCAGCGACGTCGCTGTCGCTGTGTGTGACATCCAGCAACGAGCTGGCCCCTGCTGTGAGGTCGCCGCTCGTTGCTGAATGTCCAGCTTCATTTTTTGGTCGTCGCTCTCCCGCTGTGACGCACAGATCGCTGTGTGTGACAGCGAGAGAGCGACGAAATGAAGCAAGCATGGAGCAGGAGCCGGCATCTGGCAGCTGCGGTAAGCTGTAACCAAGGTAAACATCGGGTAACCAAGGTGGTTACCCGATATTTACCTTCGTTACCAGCCTCCGCCGCTCTCACGCTGCCTGTGCTGCCGGCTCCGGCTCTCTGCACATGTAGCTGCAGTACACATCGTGTAATTAACCTGATGTGTACTGTAGCTAGGAAAGCAAGGAGCCAGCGCTAAGCAGTGTGCGCGGCTCCCTGCTCTCTGCACATGTAGCTGCAGTACACATCGTGTAATTAACCCGATGTGTACTGTAGCTAGGAGAGCAGAGAGCCAGCGCTAAGCAGTGTGCGCGGCTCCCTGCCCTCTGCACATGTTGCAGCAGAGCGACGTGTGTCGTTATGATCGCTGCTTCGGCTGCTGTGTTTGACAGCTAAGCAGCGATCATAACAGCGACTTACAAGGTCGCTGCTACGTCACAGAAAATGGTGACGTAACAGCGACATCGTTGTCGCTGTTGCTGTCGTTTAGTGTGACCCCAGCTTTACAGTCCAGGGAACATCAAAGCAGATACATTGTCCCAGGGCTTCCCTGGTGGTAGTAATCATGTGAACCCTGTACCCATTTTGCAGAAGAAGGTGGTCGTCTTGGCCTTATTTACAGACCTAGAAGAGGAGGTGTTGGAGGCTCAGGGGGACGCCCCTGCTTCTTGCCCTTCAGGGAGGTTATTTGTGCCACCTAATTTACACCTCAAATTAATTGGGGAATATCACAATACTGTACGTACGGGTCATCCAGGTAGAAAAACAACATCGGACCTCCTTTCTCATCATTTATGGTGATCGAGGTTGCATGATTATGTGGTTGACTGTGTGTCTGCTTGCAATATTTGCACATGCTCCAAGGTATCGGATACTCATCCAATGGGATCTCTCCTGCCATTGGCTATTACAAATAGACCATAGACGCATTTATCCATGGATTTCATTACTGACCTAACTCTTGTCTTCGGGAAAGACTGGTTTTAGTAGTTGTGGTAAGATGGTACATTTCATCCCGTTACCAGCACTTCCCAATGCCAAGACTGTGGCTCAGGTGTTCATCAGTGAGCTTGTGAAGCTTAACGGGAACCCTTCCGATGTGGTTGCAGATCGGGAAACCCAGTTTGTTTCCATATTTTGGAAAGCATTTTGTGCGCAACTGGGGATGCAGTTGTCTTTCTCTTCTGCCTTCCATCCTCAGTGAAATGGTCAGACCAAATCAAATAAATCAAAATTTGGAAACTTACCTTAGGTGCTTTGTGTCCGAGAACCATGAGGATTGGGTATGTTACCATTGGCCAAAGTTGCTTTGAACAATTGTCACCATGGGTCTACTAGCAAGTCATCATTCTTTGATGCATACGGTTTTCATCTACAATTTGGTACCTTTACTGGTAGATGGTCCTCGTAGTCACTGAGGAGGAGTGTTTTGCCTTATCGCTCTCTTCTATGTGGCAAGGGGTTCAAAGTAAATTGAAACTGAGCGCAGACAGATCCAAACATATAGCTGACAAAAACACTTGCAAGGTCCAGAGCTAAGTGTGAATGACTGTGTGGCTGTCTACCAGGAATATTAAGTTGAAGATTGCTTCCTGGAAGCTAGGGCCTAGGTTTATTGGTCCCTATAAATCAACCACCGTCATTAACGCAGTAGCATTTCGTCTGGAGTTTCCTCTGGCTCCTTGGATCCACAATGTGTTCCACAGGTCACTGCTCAAAACATATGTGGTACCCTTGGAGCCGTCCCCCTTGCCATCAACCCCAATCATGGTTAATGGCAATTTATAACTTCAAATAGCAAAGATTGTTGACTCTCATTTTTTACGCCTTTCCCTTCAATATTTGGTGCAGTTGGAGGGGATATGGCCCAGAAGAGAAGAGCAGATGCGGGATCCAGCATTGCATGTGAACGCCACAAAATTGGTTTGTTTATTTCATGCTTCCCAGCCAGATAAAGATGGTCCTGAGTGTCCAGAGATCACTCATAGAAGGGGGGTACTGTCATGGATGTGTCACGCTTGACAGAGAGTCATGTGGTGTCCGGCTGTAGAAGGTCGCAGCATTTGGCTACACATGCTGCTCCCTGACTTACCCTTTTCCCCGCTTGGGGTTTATCCCTTACTCTTTAGCACCCTGCGGATTTCTTCATCTTTCAGCTGTTAATCAGCAGCACTTCCCTTGTCTTTTCCCCTTGTTTTTTGCTTGTGATAGACTTAGACACCTACGCAGGCCCTGAATGTGTCCATCTGATGAAACTTTATCGATCGTTCCTGCATCTCTTCCTGAGTCTTCCTGGAGATAAGTTGTTTATGTTGTTCCTGTCTGTGCTCCGTGTGTCTTTTTCAGAGCTTAGTTGAGTTAACCAAGCGCTCATCCCATCCATTTTGTACCTAGGGCTCAGTTCTAGGGCGACGCAGGGTCAGGTGTCCTGCTTAGCTCATAGGTGCGGAACCTATTTAAGGTGGTCATGGGAGCTATAGGGCCAGTGGAAGGTTTGGTCAGGGGCCACCATCTCCCTCTTCCCTAGACACTTGGTTTCCCTTCTCTGTTGCCATATGAAGGGTATTTCCCCATACCTAACTTGACTCATGGCCTGAGACTAGGGTCAGTTGAAGTTTGAAATGTGCAATACATTTTCAGAGAATTCCTTTAAATGTGTTGTTTTACACCAGCTTAGATGAATTTAACAGCGATCTAAGAGCGATTAGGACTGCAAACCTTGCCATAAGAACAAGTTCACTGGTGGATTCACTGTTACTTCATTATGTAGTGTCTTATGTTTTGTAATTTCCACAGATTGTAGAAGCCAAATAATTCAAAAGGTATAATGAAACACAATTGTAAAAATTGCATACATTAAACCAAAGAAAAGTGTACCCTAGAGGTGTCCATATCCTTTTACTATGCGTCTAGCTTTGCCATTAAGAATGTGACAGCTGCTGATGGTGCAAGTTTAACTTCTGCAGAGTATGCCGGCTCGCGTTAGGTACCTTGCGTATACACGGCACAGGGCAGGAAGGGGTTAAAGGAGATTTGTGTTCAGAAAATGACTTACAGTTTAACTCCTTAGTGTGTATATGTCCGTTATGAGCACTTGTTAATTAGTGATTTGTTATGTATATGTCATCTTTATTGCTTATGCCCTGGCTCTGTAGCCGTAGTAGTAGCAGGAGGCTGGTGAGAATACTGACTGCAACAGTTTAATCTCTGAGGTTCTGTGCGTAATGTCACAGCAGCATTAGGGCATTTAAAGGGAACCTGTCATCAGAAATTTAGCTATAAACCTAAAAGTTTCCCCCTCTGCAGCTCCTGGGCTGCATTCTAGGAAGCTTCCTATAGTTTTTGTGGCCCCTTTTTATTCCAAAATAATTACTTTATAAACTTGTACCTTTTCGTATGCAAATTTCTTAAATCTTCCATGGGGGCGGGCTGCCTGATGTACGTTGCTGTCCTCCTGCCGATTTACGCCGCCCCCCGAACGCTGAATTTCAAACCTCAGGACGCCGCCCCTTCGCGCCCGTGGTCCCGCGCATGCGCTGTGCTACTGTAGCGGTGCCGTGCACTGCGTGCACGTGTGACCGCTGGTGACGCTTTTGCGCGGGCACCGACTGCTCCGTCCGCTCCTCCCATCTATTTCCTGCTGCTGAGCAGGATGGGAAGGAGGTGACGTCCGGTCATCTGGCCAGCGAGCGTTTGCGCAGAACGCTGGAGGAACAGGGGAAAGTGCGGTCACGAGGTTATGGGCGGCACTTGCTGATGACACTCACAGCGCCGCCCATAACCTCGTGCCCGCGCAAAGTGTCACTAGCGGTCACACGTGCACACGGGCGCCCAGGGGCGGCGTCCTGAGGTTTGAAATTCAGCGTTCGGGGGCGGCGTAAATCGGCAGGAGGACAGCAACGTACATCAGGCAGCCCGCCCCCATGGAAGATTTAACAAATTTGCATACGAAAAGGTACAAGTTTGTAAAGTATTTATTTTGGAATAAAAGGGGCCACAAAAACTATAGGAAGCTTCCTAGAATGCAGCCCAGGAGCTGCAGAGGGGGGAACTTTTAGCTTTATAGCTAAATTTCTGATGACAGGTTCCCTTTAACAGAGGGAGAGTCAGCCCATTGCCCGAACCCCATTACAAATGTGCAATTAGCCAATGGATTGTTTCCATGTCTGTAATATACACATGCCAGAGTCAGAATCTAATATCAGTATAATACTGAAAGGCTGGAATAATGCACTTGCCATGCTGGTGATTGTGGACCCACTGCGTTTAAGGTCCGGGCTCACCCTGGAGGGGCAGGACTAAGCGACTACCTTGCCTTCACTAGAGCGTCTGGTGGTGAAGTTAGACTTGTTATGGTACATGTAGTTAAAAAAAAAAAGTTGAATATTTTTATTTTCCTTATCACTATGCATACAAAAGGAATTCTTGTCATTTAACACTTTCTTTTGAGGCCTAGAATCCTACTTTTTGTTCTTTACAGAAGATTTTTCTGTGGTCTCATTATCCTCAGAAACCGAAATAGAACACAAGGTAACATCTTTATATTTAGTTGATAAGAAAATAGTTTCACCATTTTTGGCTTCACTTTTTCAGTCACTTGAAGTTTAATAATATCACAAATGTCTCTTTTATGTAAGCTGGGTACATTTTTTCTGTAGGAGTAGTATTACTTGTTTGTATTCAGAAGTTTACAAGTGGATTCTCCAGTAGATGCGATTTGCATCCTTTCCATCACATGACAATTAAATGCTCATCTCTTCTTGTCAATGTTATGTTGAGACAACATTAAGAGAAGTGAATGAGAATGTAGTTGGCATGTGAAATCGCTTGCAGTCACATGACCGTCCCTTCGCACTGGTAATACAGGGGATCATGACAGTTTGAACAATACACACTGTCACAATTTGGAAGTCTGCAGTCACACAGACAAACAGAAAGTTGTCTAGAGTATGGAAAACCCTGTTTATCATACTATATTACTGTTAGGCGACATGCGCACGCTGCGTTTTTTTCTGCACACAACTGCAACCAAAACTGCACCTTGTCACAGAGAGCCTGGAAATGTAAAAAAAAAAATCCTTGTAATGATGGTGCGTTTTTGCCGTATTTTTGTTAATCATGTAGAATCTAGAATTAGAAAGAACATATAGAATAGAAAGAAATAACAGAAAAGCTTGATAGAGGGATAGCCAGCTTGGACAGCTGTTTGGTTTTTTTTTGGGGGGGGGGGTAAAAAAAATGACGTGGCATGTCCCCCCCCCCCCCCCATTTTTCATATCCAGCACAGGAAGAGCAGCAGCTGCAGGATACAACCCTCAGCTGTCTACTGTACCTTGGCTGGTTATGAAAAATAGAAGGGATCCCATGCTTTTTTAAAAATGATTTGGTTTATTTTTTTTAAAATGACATGGCGTCCCCCCCATTTTTCTAAATCCAGCCAAGGTACAGCAGACAACAGGGGGCTGATATTATTACGGTGGGAAGGGCCATCGTTATTTGGCCCTTTCCAGCATAACAATAGCAGCCCACACCTGCCCCAGAAGTGACGCATTAAAAGATGCACCAATTCTGGCACTGGGCCTGGCTCTTCCCGTTGTTCTGGTGTGGTGGCAATCGGTGTAATAAGGAGTTAGTAACAGCCCACAGCTGTTACTTAGCCCTACCATAGTGTCTTTGAAGCTTCCCCCATCACTAATCTGTAAGTGAAAGTAAATAAAACACAAACACCCAAAAAATCCTTTATTTGAAATAAAAGACAAAAAAGCCACACTCTTTCACCACTTCATTTATTTATTTTGTTTATTTACTTTCACTTATAAATTAGTGATGAGGGGGTGCCTCATAGACTCCCGCCATGACTAATCTAGGACTTAGTGACTGCTTTGGGTTGCTCATTACCCCAATTGCCACCACACCAGGGCATTTGGGAAGAGCTGGCTAAAGTGCCGGGACTGTCACATCTAATGGATGTGGCAATTCCAGCCAGCTGCTGGCTGATATTTTTAGGCTGGGGAGAGCCCCAGTCTGAGAATACAAGCCCCCAGCTGTGGGGCTTTATCTTGGCCAGGTATCAAAATTGGTGGGGACAGCACGCTGTTTTTTTTAAAAATTATTTATTTAATTCACTGTATGCTATTGACCCACCCACCGGCATCTGTGATTGGTTGCAGTCAGACAGCTGTCATTCAGCGTGGGGGCGCGTCTGACTGCAACCAATCACAGCCGCCGGTGAGTATGGGATGCAGTGATTATGTATGAGCCTAATAAGTGTCCGGCTTGGGAAGAACAAAGAGCTGCCGCAGGAGCAGTGTGACAGCCGCCAGGTGATCAGTGAATATGAAGCTCTGAGAGAGAGACACCGACACCCCAAAATCACTCCAGCATTGATTTTGTCATTCGTGAGCTGCGTTTTTGTTGACAAAACTGCAGGTAAAACACATGCAAAACGTAAACAATTTGTAACCATGCGTTTTGCCATCCGTTTTTCAACCCCTCATTGATTTCAATGAGTGAGAAAAGTTGATGAACATGCTGTTTCTTTTTTGTCACAACATTTTGTCAAAAAAACTGCTGACAAACAGCACACAGCAAATCTGACTTCTGATAGACTTTGCTGGAAAGTCAAAAGTGAGAAAGTTCTGACAACAAAACTGCACCAAAAAAAGCAACACAAACACAGCGTGTGCACATAGCCATATGCTTATAATGCTAAGTGTTAATGCGTACACCCCAACAGACTTGATAGAAAACTGTTCAGGAATGGTTTCAGAATCAACATTTTCTATAAAATACCATACTGCAACATTGATTGCCAACAAGATTTCTTGTTTTTCCCAGTTTTCCTAACAGATTCTTTTAAGACCATGTTGCAAAAATGAGAACACCCCAATGAACACCTTGGGAACAAAACTTAAGTTTAGACTAGGTGAGGAGTATAAAGAAACCATGGTACCTACAGTGAGCCATGGTGGTGGCAGTGTCGTTATGTGGGGTTTCATAAGTGCAGCTGGTGTCGAGGAGCTACATTTCATTGATGCCATCATGAATTCATAGATGTCCTGCTCTATATTGAAAGAGAAGATGCTGCCATCACTCTGTGCCCCTTCTGAATGTGCAGTTTTCCAATATGGTGATCCAACACATATCTAAGGCCAGCGCTGTATTTCTAAAAAAAAAAAGGACAGCATGAAAGGGATTCAGTGGCTAAAAATGTCTCCTGATGTGAACCCAACCGGCCACCTGTAGGGAATTCTGAAGAGACGAGTTGTCATCACGCCATCCAGCATCCAGGCTCTAGAGCAGTGTTTCTCAACTCCAGTCCTCAAGACCCACCAACAGGTCATGTTTTAAGGTTTTCCTCAATATTAAACAGGGAATAATTCCATCACCTGTGCAACATTAAGGAAATCCTGAAAATCTGATTGAGGAAAACCTGAAAACATGACCTGTTGGTGGGTCTTGAGGACTGGAGTTGAGAAACACTGCTCTAGAGGTTATTTTTGAAGAATAGAAACAGAGAGATTATGCAATGTGGCCACCTTGTTCATTCCATGTCTAGAAGGCTTGGTACTGGAGGTCATACAAAATACTAGCTGTAGTCGTTTTTGATGTGGGGTGTATTCAGTTCTGCATCAACTAGTAAAAATGAGCATTCTGAAAGTAATTTAGCTTTACTTTTATGTTATGGGTAAAAAATGTTCTATGAAACTCAGTCTTGTCAAAAGTTTGCACATTCAGTGAGATATTGATCACAATGTTACTTTTCAAATGGGGTGTGCTTATTTATGCTGAACACTGTCTATTGTTCATATTGTTCTGCTTATAACTTTTCTTTTATAGTGTTGCTTTTGATTAATAGGATTGTACCGTTGTGAACAAGTGTGGTAAATATGTGACACCTAGCAGCTGCTCCCGTTTGACCCAAGGGTGCAGCAGGATCCAGCAGTCCATTATGGTGTTTGATAACGGGAACACAGAAAAAGAGATCCTGGCACTCACCCACAAGATCATTGAGCTGCTGAGTAGTGAGGTGAGCGCTGCCGGGAATACTGGTGATACACAGTAACACTACTGAAAGTATCGGAATCATGACTGTGTTATTGTGTGTCAGGTTGCGGTAAGGTGTGAGGACGTCACCGTCTATTTCTCCATGGAGGAGTGGGAGTATTTAGAAGGACACATAGATCTGTACAAGGACTTCATGATGGAGTATCACCAGCTTCACATATCACCAGGTAAGAGGAGAACAATCCTTTAACATTGCATATACAGTACATGTTTGTGATGGACTTTGATGAGCCAGTTGGGAACCGGTTTCTTAATTATGAGCAGTTACTCAAATTCAATAAAAATAATTTTGCGGCTTCTAGCTTAGCCCTTACTCATACGTTCAGCATTGTCTTCTTAATTCTTTAGATGCAGTCAGTACATATGCAATGTGTTTACTACCTGTGTATGGCTATCATCCCAGCACTGTATATCCATCACCTCCAGTGCAGCAGAATGTTGGTGTTATTATTATTCCATTGGTCTCCTCTCCACTGCACAGCTGACGACCATTAGGCCATTTGGGGACAAGCCATCAAAACCACCTTACCTGGGATAGGAAGCTTTTGAAAGGAGTGCTAGTTGAGTGACTTTCTTCAGGTGATAGGAAAGTGCAAGCATAGTGTTGAGATAGGAGAATCTATTCTTTCCACTTTAGTGCATAATGTTGAGCTGGGAGAAAGCACTCTGGATTTTTTTTTTTGAAATCATATTAGCCTATTATTTAGGCTGGCAATTATCTCGGACATCCCAGGTGGGCTAGCGGCCACCCAGTGTCGACCAATCGTTTCCTCGTCTGCTACACAATTTTCGATACTGCGAGTTGTGTAGCAGCAGGATGTACCTCTTTTCCTACTACTCCCAAGATGCCCAATTTCGGGCTCAAGCATATATCAACATTGAGTACTCTGTCTATCGAGTTGCCTACCTTTTCCCAGAGATCAGTTATTGAATTGATGATGCCCTACAACTTTGTAATTCACTTTTTTTCTCTATCTCATTCCGTTTTCGAGATATAAATGCTAACTCTGTTGTTTTCCACCAGGTGGCCCTATAGGTGGTTTCATTGCGTAGCACATAGCTACTTCACTACACCTAGACACCACTTCTATGCCTATAGCTGCCGCCGTTCTCAGTTAATGGCGGTGGACACACTGTATAGTCAGCCGGGTTAGTGGAGAAATTTATGCCCAAGTATTTAAATTCCTGAACCACTGGAATATTAAAGAAAGCAGAGGAGGCCCGAGCAACATCATGACTCAGAGGCATCATTGCAGATTTTCCCCAATATATCCTTAGACCTGAATAGACCCCAAACTCCTCAATTATATTTTGGGCACATAGTAGTGAATTCTCAGCCTTAACAAGAAGTAACAATACGTTATTTGCATAAAGCGCTATTCTTTCTTCTTCTCTTCCGTATTGAAACTCCTCTAGACCTGGATGGGCTCTCGCTATACAGGCCAGTGGATCAATAACTATCGCAAATATTAGAGGAGACAGCAGGCAGCGCTGTCTGGCTCCCCTAAACAACTCCAATCTATCAGACAGAACATCATTTGCTCTCACTCTTGCCATGGCAGCTCTGTACAACAACTGAACCCAAGCTATGAATTTTGGCCCAAATCCCTTCTTTTGCAATACTGCCCATATATATCCCCACTCCACTGAATCAAAACAGTACTCTGGAGTTTAGATGATCCTTGACAAGCTATAGAGGCCTCTGTGTCCACCAACATGCTACATACACTTGATTAGTATTCATTGTTGACCTTTTTTTTAATTTTGTTTTTAAATTAAGGTATTTATGAAGCCGAAAGTAAAGAAAAATTGTCCTTACCAAGAAGCACAAACCTCATAACCACAGATGTTAACGAATCCACACAATATCCATCTGAACCAATACATTTTTTGGATGGTGGTGAAAATCTATCAAACAATGACGTTTATATACAATATCCTACTATTCACATTAAGGAGGAATCTGCTTCAGGTGAAGATGGAGATGACACCGACACTTATGCAGACAATATTCAGCTTTATCCGTCACTTGATATTAAGGAAGAATCGGTCTCTTATGAAGAAGAAAATATCACGGATACTGAGACCTTTATAGAGCAAACTCATTACTCCTCCACTGACCAAGCACCCGACATTATAGATATCACATCTGAATACCAAAATTATTACACTAGCAATGTTAATCTTCATAAAAGTGACGCTGTTCAAGAAGAGCTACCTTCTATTATTTGTTCTGAATGTGGAGAATGTTTTTCCTCCGACTCAATGCTTATTCTTCATCAAAGAGTTCACGGTGGGAGAAAGATTCATTCTTGTCCGGAATGTGGGATGTGTTTTAGCAACAGCACATACCTTAGCAGTCACCTAAAAAGCCACACCATAGAGAAGCCGTTTGCTTGTTCTGAGTGTGGGAAACGCTTTGCTAACCATGAAGATTGTTTGAAGCATGAAAACGCTCACACAGTCAGGAGACCTTATATCTGCAACGTCTGTGGAAAGTATTTCTCAAACAACTCTAACCGTGTTAGACACCAGAAAATACATACAGATGAAAAGCCATTTTCCTGCAATGAGTGTGGAAAGAGTTTTAGACGAAAGACGCATCTCACCATACATAGTAGGGTTCACACGGGAGAGAAGCCATTTAATTGCCCGGAATGTGGGAAGTGTTTTAGCTGTAGCGCTCATCTTACTGCACATCGCCGCATTCATAGAAGAGAAGCTGTATTCTTAGTATGAAACTGATACTTTATTAATTTTACAGTTGTCAACAAAACTTGAGAAATTTGGAAGATAGGCATGTCCATCATGGGTACTTAAATCCAAGGGTTGTACAATATCCCAAGCCGGTCGTCGTCGTGACAAGTATTTTAGCTGTAAACAGCGGACAGCCTAAACATAAAATAATTGCAAATCTGTTCCATGAGATTATGGTTTTGAACATTTGGCTACAAGACCCTGACTTAGTGGTAACTTTACTCTTTTCTTGCAGATGGAGCAAGTTTAGCTTTTGCAAGATATTACTAAATACTGGGCAGCTCACAGGTACAAACACTGAGCAGCGGGAGCACAACACGTAGCCTCCATCCTATGATGTGGATGGTTTAAAATCTGGAGTTAAATAGAACACAAGCCGAATCATTAAATTAATGTTACCAAAATTCTGGTGTAAATTGCTTTGAAAAGTCGCAACATTTTTGTGACTTCTGGTGTTTTCATGTCTTTCTCCCAGATTTGCAAAAAATGGGCATAGTTGGGGCATGACGCCACAGCTCTTCTAATTCTTGACAAGCCATGGACTGGAGTAAGATTTCTGCTGTGGCGTAAGTCATGGGAAAAAACAAGTACACCCTCTTTCACTTCTATCATTTTATGTATCAGGAGATTCTAAAACTAATCTAAATTTTAAAAAGTTTTAAAACGAGGTAATTATGACATCAGATGAACTGTCACTTTATGTATTTAACAAAACTAGTCCAAAATGGAGAAACAGTGTGTGGAAAGCGAAGTATACCATCAATACTTCTATAGGAATTAAGAGGGTAATTAGCAGCCAGGTCTGGAGCATTCAGGCATGTAATAGCACAATTCCAAGGAGAAAGACATCAGCAGTGATTTTAGAGAAGCCATTATTGCTGCCCTTCAGACCATCATTCTACAGTGAAAAAGAATGTCCTCAAGCAGAGATGAGCGAACCCGAGGTTCAGTGTTAGAGCCAAACAGATTATACAAAAAAAATAAAAAATACAACGGAGTTCGGTTTCGGAGTTTGGCTGCTCTACGTATGCAAACCACTTGCATAAGCACCGCTGTGCTCGGGTACGCTCGGTCCTCAGCCAAATGTGAGCCGCTTGCAGTGTTTGACTCGTACTGGGGGTAACAACAGCATGATGTGGTGTGCACCAAACAAAAAAAATGGAAGAACGCTGCCCACCCTCTCCCGGAAGTGATCTGTTTATGGCTGGCCGCATATGGGCAAAGACCTGAACTGCCCAATTACTGACTTCCATTGAGGTTCAGGTCAAGTTCAGGTCCCAAACCGAACTGTATCTAAAGTCCGGTTGAACCTGCCAAACGAACTTCCATGGGTCCGCTTATCTCTAATCACAAGTGCAAAATATTCAAGTTAGTTAATCTTCCCAGGAGTATAAGGGGTACTTCTCACATAGCGAGATCGCTGCTGAGTCACAGGTTTTGTGACGCACCAGTGACCCAATCAGCGATCTCGCTGTGTGTGACACAAAGCAGCGACCTGGCCCCTGCTGTGAAATCGCTGAGTGTTACACACAATGCTGGTTCATATTTTGCTCGTTGCTCTCCCGCTGTGAAGCGCACATCGCTGTGTTTGACAGCGAGAGAGCAACGATCTAAATGTGCAGGGAGCCGGCTTCTGGAAGCTGCGGACGCTGGTAACCAAGGTACACATCGGGTAACTAAGCGAAGCGCTTTGCTTGGTTACCCGATATTTACCTTGGTTACTAGCATATGCTGTTGCCAGTGCCGGCTCCCTGCACACGTAGCCAGAGTACACATCGGGTAACTAAGCGAAGCGCTTTGCTTTGTAACCCGATGTGTACCCTGGCTACAAGTGCAGGGAGCCAGCACTAAGCGGTGTGCGCTGGTAACCAGGGTAAATATCGGGTAACCAAGCAAAGCATTTTGCTTAGTTACCCGATATTTACCTTGGTTACCAAGCGCAGCATCGTTTCCACGAGTCGCTGCGGGCTGGTGGCTGGTCGCTGGTGAGATCTGCGTGATTGACAGCCCACCAGCGACCATGTAGCGACGCACCAGCGATCCTGACCAGGTCATATTGTGGTCGGAATTGCTGGTACGTCGTTTAGTGAGATGGTACACTAAAGCCCGCTACACACGCTTCAATATATCTCACAATCTGTCGTTGGGGTCAAGTTGTAAGTGACACACATCCGGCATCGTTTGTGAGGTATCTGCGTGTGACAGCTACGTGCGATCAGGATTGAACGCAAAACCGTTGATCGCAAACACATCGTATCTTTCTCTAGAATTGAACGTTTTGTTGCACGAACCTAGTCAATTGTAACGTGTGACATCCCTCGTACGATTTTGGTGTCTGAGGCTATGTGCGCAGGTGTGCGCTCTGCACCGCAGCTTAAAAAAGGTCCGCTTCAGAGCGCAGCTGAAAAGCTGCGTTCTGAAGCGCCTCACAATGTCTGTCATTCACTAATCTCTGTCAGTCCGTCACTATCTCTGTCCCTCTCTCTCTGTCCATGTCAGTCTATCCCCCTCTCTCATATACTCACCGTTCCCCGATCCCCGGCGCTGCACGGCATTCACACTGCTCCGGCGGCTTTTACTGTTTTGAAAAAGCCGGCCGCCCATTAAACAATCTCGTATTCCCTGCTTTCCCCGCCCACTGGCGCCTATGATTGGTTACAGTGAGACACGCCCTCATGCTGAGTGACAGGTGTCACACTGCACCCAATCACAGCAGCCGGTGGGCGTGTCTATACTGTGTAGTGAAATAAATAATTAAATAATTAAAAAAACCGGCGTGCGGTTCCCCCCAATTTTAAAACCAGCCAGATAAAGCCATACGGCTGAAGGCTGGTATTCTCAGGATGGGGAGCTCCACGTTATGGGGAGCCCCCCAGCCTAACAATATCAGCCAACAGCCGCCCAGAATTGCCGCATACATTAGATGCGACAGTTCTGGGACTGTACCCGGCTCTTCCCGATTTGCCCTGGTGCGTTGGCAAATCGGGGTAATAAGGAGTTATTGGCAGCCCATAGCTGCCAATAAGTCCTAGATTAATCATGTCAGGCGTCTATGAGACACCTTCCATGATTAATCTGTAAATAAACAGTAAATAAACACACACACCTGAAAAAAATCCTTTATTAGAAATAAAAAACACAAACATATACCCTGGTTAACCACTTTAATCAGCCCCAAAAAGCCCTCCATGTCCGGCGTAATCCAGGATGCTCCAGCGCTGCTGCATGTAGGTGACCGGAGCTGCAGCAGACACAGCCGCTCCGGTCACCTCCACGCAGCTAATGAAGACAGCAGTGCGATCAGCTGAGCTGTCACTGAGGTTACCCGCTGTCACTGGATCCAGCGGTGGCCGCGGGTAACCTCAGTGACAGCTCAGCTGATCGCGCTACTCACCGCCGCTTTTATCACCTCCACGCAGCAACTGAGGTGAGTAGCGCGATCAGCTGAGCTGTCACTGAGGTGACCCGCGGCCACCGCTGGATCCAGTGACAGCGGGTAACCTCACTGACAGCTCAGCTGATCACACGGCTGTCTTCATTAGCTGCGTGGAGGTGACCGGAGCGGCTGTGTCTGCTGCAGCTCCGGTCACCTCCATGCAGCAGCGCTGGAAGCGACGCTGGAGCATCCTGGATTACGCCGGACATGGAGGGCTTTTTGGGGCTGATTAAAGTGGTTAACCAGGGTATATGTTTGTGTTTTTTATTTCTAATAAAGGATTTTTTTCGGGTGTGTGTGTGTTTATTTACTGTTTATTTACAGATTAATCATGGAAGGTGTCTCATAGACGCCTGACATGATTAATCTAGGACTTATTGGCAGCTATGGGCTGCCATTAACTCCTTATTACCCCGATTTGCCAACGCACCAGGGCAAATCGGGAAGAGCCGGGTACAGTCCCAGAACTGTCGCATCTAATGTATGCGGCAATTCTGGGCGGCTGTTGGCTGATATTGTTAGGCTGGGGGGCTCCCCATAACGTGGAGCTCCCCATCCTGAGAATACCAGCCTTCAGCCGTATGGCTTTATCTGGCTGGTTTTAAAATTGGGGGGGACCGCACGCCGTTTTTTTAATTATTTAATTATTTATTTCACTACACAGTATAGACACGCCCACCGGCTGCTGTGATTGGGTGCAGTGTGACACCTGTCACTCAGCGTGGGGGCGTGTCTCACTGCAACCAATCATAGGCGCCGGTGGGCGGGGAAAGCAGGGAATACGAGATTGTTTAATGGGCGGCCGGCTTTTTCAAAACAGTAAAAGCCGCCGGAGCAGTGTGAACGCCGTGCAGCGCCGGGGATCGGGGATTGGTGAGTATGAGAGAGGGCTGCTAACTTCAGTCACTTAGGAGATTAGCGGTCACCGGTGAGCCCTTCACAGGTGACCGCTAATCAGGGCGCGACACAGACAGAGCCGCACCATGACCGTGAAGTCGGGTGAAGTTCACCCGAGTTCATTCTGACAGTGCGGCTCTGTCTGTGTCTGCTGTCATCTGCCATTCAGCTCTGCTACACGGCTGTCTGTGTCTGCTGTCAGCGGCCATGTAGCAGAGCTGAATGGCAGATGACATAGTAAAAACGCATCCCTACACATTACACACGCTTGGCAAGTCAATAAATAAAAAAAAAAGGGTGCCCAATGCATACGTCACAGAACACATGATCTAAAGGATCGCACACAAAATTGATCAATTTAACATAGACTACTAACGCACGTGTGACAGCAAATGAACGACCTACGTGCAATCTCATAAGATCCCGTATGCAACCTGGGTGTGTCACATCGCAAATGCGATTGTACAACTAATTGCAACGTGTAAAGTGGGCTTAAGTCTCCTAAATTTACCCCAAGGTCAGACTGTGCAGTTCTTAGAGAAATACCAAACATTCAAGAGCTATAACTCAGATACTAAAGGCCTCAGCATGATAAATGTTAAAGTTCATAACTGTACAATTAGAAAAAGATTTGAACAAGTATAATTTGTTTGTAGGGATTGCCAGAAGAAATCTTCCTACAAAGCCATGGTAGCACAGCAAAATTGCATCTGAAACCACATGACCTCTGAAACTGTGTGCTCTGGCAGATGAGATCAAAGCGTAGATGTTTGGCCATAATGCTGTGTGCCATGTTTTGCAAAATCCAAACACAGCATATCAGCTCATAGCAATTATCAAGCGTGGTATTGGGGTATTGGCTGATGATTTGGTCTTTTTCTGCAGCCACAGGACCTGTGCTGAATCAAAGTGTAGCAATGGCCTAGTCACAGTCCAGATCTCAACCCAATTGAATGCTAGTTGAGGTTACAATGCAAGATTACAATGAGGTCACACAGGTATCACAGTATCTCCCAATCACTACATGTGATTTCCCAGCTGACCTTGCTCCCCTTCCCATCATAATAATCTCTGCACATGCTCACTAGATGTTTCAATGCAAAAGATAGACATAGCCACATGTCCCGATCCTGTGTTGTTTCCTGAAACTACGGGAGTTTAGATTCTTAAAGTGAACAGCACACATTAGGCATGAGGAAGTGTCACAGTCAAAAGTAAGGCGAAGGGATCCACTCGATGTAGTACCAATCTAACCGCTCATCAGGAAGTTTCATATATAAATTCTTTATTTCTCCATATAGGTACAGCAGCAGCAACGTTTTAACCTGCATGGTCTTTTTCAAGTTCCTATTATTATTTTTCCATCAGTATAGCCATCTGAGGGCTTATTTGTGACACTTCCTGTTGAGTGCTGTCTTCAACTGGTTTGGTTTTCTTAAAGAGAATCTGTCACCAGGTTTTTGCTACATCATCTGAGAGCAGCATGATGTAGAGACAGAGACCCTGATTCCAACCATGTATCACTTAGTGGATGCAGCAGTGGTAACACAATTAGAGCTCAGAAAGCTAACCCCACCGACACACCTCACGAGCAGCTTTTTGTGTACATTGTCTGTTGACAGCAAGCTGCTAATCAGTGCTTTGGGCGACGGACCAGGATTTTGATGCACCTAGCCCAGCAGTAATAATCTCCTGCTAATTACACACTCATTTTATTGAAACAACAACACAGAGCCTAATAAGTAACACATCCCTGAAATCAGTGTCTTGGTCCCTCTCTCATAGTGCCCTCAGATTACATAGCAAAAACTTGACAACAGATTCCCTTTAAAATAGCCCCAGTGGCCATTGTGAAAATTGCATTGCAAAATTTTTATTTTTTTTATTTTTAGAGATCGTGATATGAAAAAAAAAACACATTTAACACAAAAACCTGCGTAAAACAATAACTTGTTTTCTTATAGCTTTCCTTTAAGCAAAATTGTAAAGAGGAGTGGACCAACATTCCTGCAGATCAATGTTACAGACTGATGAAGTCATACAGAAAACAATTTTTAGCTGCTAAATGTGGTTGTACGAGCTGTTGATCCCCAGGGTGTACTTTCCACATACGGTTTCAGCATTTTGCCCTAGTGTGTTGTTTTTTGGGTTTTTTTTTTAAAGGGAGTCAGCTCAATTTACACTTCAAACTAATCCACATAGCCTTGTAGGAGACAGAACCAGAACAGTCTACAGATACACCTTAGTTATATGCTTACTGGCCCTGTGCAGGAGTGAGCGCAGCACACACATCACTCTCTATGCCGCTGTTATCACTTGCACATAGTCTGCGGCAGGGAATACATACATCATTCTCTCTGCTGGCATCGTTCAGGTATAGCGGTGTATCAAGCAATGTCCACAGAGTGGAGAGATGAGTGATGACCGCAGCGAGGAGAGAGCGAAGTGTGCTCTATTCTGCTTCAGAACAATGTGTACAGAAGATAAGAGCTTCTTGGCAACACATGTTGCGTGACCAAAAACATATGTACAACCTACTGTTATGTGAATGGAGCTGAGGTTTAGCTGAACAGAAATGGCCAAATTGGAGATACTTTGCAGTCGCATGTCACTTCCATTGAAGTCTATGTGCAAGTAAGTTGTGTGCGACTTGGGACAGACAATCCAACACATTTAGAAAAATGTTCGACTCTCACAGCTGCAGGTCACAGTGCGACACCATACGAAACCATTAGATGCAATGTCACAATGTAATTTGTTGTCATGTACTAATAGGCTAACAGACGTGTATCTCTAGCCACACAAATTTCAAAGTGGCAATATTCTAAATAAATGAGTGGAATGGGGCACCAGGTCATTCAAGTTCTATTGCTGGAACAAATTTTAAAACTGAATGATTGTTTGAGTTGCTTCATCTGTTGTAAGACTACACGGTTGGTTGAAGAGTAAATTTGGGCTGACAGACTCCCTTTAAGTCGGGTGTGTTTTGTAATGTGAACTCTCTTTAAAAAAATGCTGTTGTCATTGGCTTCATGACCAAACCCAATCTTTATACTGTGTCTTTGTCTTGGACAAATTTGAGCAATTTTTCTATTCCATCTGACGATAGCAACAATAAAGGAAATCTGTCAGCAGGCTTTTGCTGTGTAAGCTGAAGAAAACATGCTGCAAGGGTTTAACCTCATAACGACGGCCATACGACTTAAAGCGGCGGCAAAACAGGGTACTTATTCTGTTCCGCCGCTTTAAAGCGGCGGCCCGAAAAAACCCTGTAGCGCCCCCCCAGCGACCGAAAATCTGGTGGTTTCAGCTACCGGGGGTAGCTGAGACCCCCCAGATTATGAATCGGGGTGTTTTTTTTGGACCCCGATCATGTGATCGGCGGTATACACCGTATACGGACGGTCACATAAAAAAAAAAGAAATGGCCGGTAAAACTGATTTCTTTTTCATCTGACATGATCAAACATGTCAGATGAGAAAGAAATCTAAACCCCTAGTGCCCCCAAAGCCCCCGGTACCGGAGAGTCCCCCCCCCCACCCCCAACCCCCCTCCGGAGCAGTCAAAATGGCGCCGAAGCGCACAGAAAACTGCCGCCGCCGCCGGCTCTGCATTCATTTCCCTCAGATGTGAAATGATCAAACATTTCAGATCGGAGGGAAATGTCCTCCCCCTGACCTCTCCTCCGGTACACCGGAGCTCTCTGGTCACCGGAGCCCCCTCCGGTTCTCCAGAGCCGCCCCCCCCTCCTCCCTCCGGAGCGTGGAAGATGGCGGCGCGCAGCGCACAGTAGCGCGCGGCCGCATTCATCCTGCTCTTTCTGCCGCATGTGACACGTCACATGCGACAGAAAGTTGTCCCCAGGTCCCGCTAGGTCTCCCGCCGTCCCGCCGCGTCCGCCCCCGGTCTTACGTTACCTGGCTGGTGATCCGTCCCGCGATCACGCCGCCTCCTTCTTGAATGCTGGCGGCCCATGCGCAGACAGCGGCTGTCAGCTGGATCCCTGCAAGCAGGGACGCTGACGTCGCTGCTGCACAGGCTGCTCCACTGTGGACCGGGGGAGAGTGAGTGCAGTAATCTGCAGCCACACTCCTCACATGGAGAGACTGCTGTTCCAGAAAATGGGGGGTATGTTCTGTGAGCGTGCCCCTCATATTCTGGAATGAGGTTACTGCAGGTCACTCTGCCCTAAGTTGGACCGGGGCAGTGTGAGTGCAGTATTCTCAGATTACTGCACCCACACTGCTCATGAGAGCTTGCTCTTCCAGAAAATGGGGGATACGTTCCCTGAACGTGCCCCCCATATTCTAGAAGGTCCAGAGTCGGCGTGGGACCTCCAATATGGATTACAGCGACCGGAATTTCTTTATTTTCAATAAATTGGTGAAAGAGGAATGTTCGGGGAGTGTTTTTTCAAATAAATTTTTTTTTGTCTTTATTTTTTTCTATTACTGACTGGGTTAGTAATGTCGGGTATCTGTTCAGATGCCGTGACATCACTAACCCCAGGGCTTGATGCCAGGTGAGATTACAGCTGGTATCAACCCCATATATTACCCGTCTGCCACCGCACCAGGGCGCGGGATGAGCTGGGGAGAAGCGCCAGGATTGGCGCATCTAATGGATGCGCCACTTCTGGGGCGGCTGCGGCCTGCTATGTTTAGGCTGGGAAGAGTCCAATAACCATGGCTCTTCCCACCCTGAGAATACCAGACCCCAGCTGTCCGCTTCACCGTGGCTGGTGATCTAATTTGGGGGGGACCCCATGTTTTTGGTTTTTTTTTAAAAAAAAAAACGCCTGGGGAGCCCTCCAAATTGATCGCCAGACAAGGTGAAGCTGTCAGCTGTGGTTTGCAGGCTACAGCTGTCTGCTTTACCCTAGCTGGCTATCAAAAATAGGGGGGACCCCACGTCGTTTATTTTAATTATTAATTTTTTGGGGGGCTAAATACAAGGCTAGGCACCCTTTAGTGCCACATGAAAGGCACTAAAGGGCACCAGCTTAGAATATGCAGGGGGTGGGACGTTATATATGTTTGACATCTATCCATTCATCCATTGTAGCATTTTAGGCTGTGAGCCCACAATCGGGATTTGCAGCGTTTTGGGCGCAGAGTGTTTTCCCTGCGTCCATAGCGCTGCGTTGTGCAGTAGAAGCACAGTGGAAGGATTTTTAGAAATCCCATGCCCAATGTGCTTGCCCAATGTGCTTCTTTTCTCCGCAGCATACACTGACCTGTGGCGCAGCTTCCCGAGCCTCAGCATGTCAATTTATGCCGCGGAGACAAGAGTGTTCTCTGCAGGTAGCATAGAGCTCCACAGCGGCCTGAACCCAAATCGTGGGCATGGGCAGCTGCGTTCTCCCGTGGACAACACTCACATCTCTGCAGGAGGCTGATACTGTGTACTAGACGCCGTATCCGTATCGCTGGATCATGGCCACATAGCCTAAAAGTGAGACATTTGTTGCTACAGCAACATTTTTGTGAAGTACCTGTGGATTCAAAATGCTTACTATACTCCTGAATAAAATCCAGTTTCCAAAATGGGGTCACTTGTGGGGGGTTTTTCTGTATAGGTAAACAAGGGGCCCTGCAAATGTGACATGGTGCCCGCAATTTATTTCAACTTTTCCAGAATTCAAATGGTGCTCCTTCCATTCCAAGCCCTCCCATTTATCCAAACAGAGGTTTTTGGCCACATGTGGGCTATCCCTGTGCTCATAAGACATTGGATAACAACCTGATGGGTCCACGGTTTGTTGTTGTCTCTTAAAAAAGTAAGAAATTTGATGCTGAAGCAACATTTTTGTGAAAAAAATGAAAATTTTCAATATGGCAACCTAAGCTTATCAAATTCTGTGAAGTACTCGTGGACTCAAACTGCTCACTATACACCTAGATAAAAGCCTTGAGGTGTCTTGTTTCCAGAATGGGGTCATTTGTGGGGGACCGCCACTGTTTAGGCACCTCAGGGGCTCTCCAAATGCAACCTGGCGTCCGCTATTGATTCCAGACAATTTTGCAGTCAAATGGCACTCCTTCCCTTCCGAGAACTGCCATGCGCCCAAACAGTTGATTTCCACCACATATAAGGTATCGCCAAACTCAGGAGAAATTGCACAATAAATGTTATGCTAAATTTTTTCCTTTTACTCTTGTAAAAAAAAAAAGCTACCTGGTTGAAATAACAATTTTGTGGTAAAATTTTATTTTTTTTTTTCATGGCTCAACGTTTATAAAATTCTGTGAAGCACCAGGGGGTTCAGGATACTCACCAAACATCTAGATACATTCCTTGAGGGGCCTAGTTTCCAAAATGGGGTCACTTGTGTGGGGTTTCTGCTGTTTAGGTACCTTAGGGGTCCTCCAAATGTGACATGGTGCCCGCAATCTTTTTCAGCCAAATTTCCTTTTCAAAATTCAAATATTGCTCCTTTTGTTCCAAGCCCTCCCATTTGTCCATACAAAGGTTTCAGACCACATGTGAGGTATTACCACGCTCATAAAAAAGTGGTTAACAAACCTTGAGGTCAAATTTTTGGAATTACCTCTTGAAAAAGTGAGAAAATTGATGCTAAAGCTACATTTTTGAGAAAATTATTACAATTTTCAATATGACAACGTAACGTTAACAAAATCTGTGAAGTACCTGTGGATCTAAAATGCTCACTATACCCCTAGATAGAAGCCTTGAGGGGTCTAGTTTCCAAAATGGTGTCACTTGTTTGGGGTGTCTTCTGTTTAGGTACCTTAGCGGACCTGTAAATGCAACATGGTGCCCGCAATCTATTTCAGCCAAATTTCCTTTCCAAAATTCAAATATTGCTCCTTCTGTTCCGAGCCCTCCCATTTGTCCAAACAGAGGTTTCTAACCACATGTGGGGTATCAGCGCGCTCATAAAGTGGGGAATAAGTTTTGGGGTCCATTTTGTTGTGTTATTTCTTCTAAAAGTGAATAAATTTGGGTTAGAGCAACATTTTTAGGTAAAATTTAATTTTTGCTATTTTTCATTCCACATTCCTTTTGTTCATGTGAAGCACCTGAAGGGTTAATAAACTTCTTGAATGTGGTTTTGAGTACTTTGAGGGGTGCAGTTTTTAGAATGGTGTCACTTTTGGGTATTTTCTGTCATCTAGGCCTATCGAAGTCACTTCAAATGTGATGTAGTCCCTAAAAAAATGGTTTTGTAAATTTTGATGTAAAAATGAGAAATCGCTGATAAACTTTGAACCCCTCTAACTTCCTAACAAAAAAAAATTTTGTTTACAAAATTGTGCTGATGTAAAGTAGACATGTGGGAAATGTTATTTATTAACTATTTTGTGTCACAGAAATCTCTGGTTTAATGGACTAAAAATTCAAAAGTTGAAAATTGCTAAATTTTCAAAATTTTTGCCAATATTCAATTTTTTTTCATAAATAAACGCAAAAAATATTGTCCTAAATTTGGTACTAACATGAAGTCCAATATGTGACGAAAAAACAATCTCAGAATCACTGGGATCCGTTGAAGCGTTCCAGAGTTATAACCTCATGAAGTGACACTGGTCAGAATTGCAAAATTTGGTCTGGTCATTAAGGTGAAAATTAGCTCCGTCACTAAGGGGTTAAACATAGATTTCAGGGATTCCCGACTTGTGAAGAGCTGATCTTTTGTTTATTTTGCTATGTTTGTTTAACCCTTTACGACTGCGGGCTGTAACATTACGTCCATAGTGTAATCACCTGCGGCTGCTGTGGTCAGCTGCCGGTGATTCGCACACGTCAGTTGGTTTGTACAGCTGATGTGTGCCTTGCAGGCATGAGTGCATCCGCGATCCACCTGCACCTGTTAATCCCTTAAATTGCGCTGTCAAAATGTGACAGCGCGATTTAAATGCCGGCCGTGGTAAATCTTCACTCACCCCGCTCGATCGGCTGTGCCGTGATATGATCACTGTGAGCCAACGGTTGCCATGGTAGCACAGGGTCATTTCATGACTCCTGTAGCTCACATGACTCACTTCCTGTTTCACCCGGCCGAGTGCTGCCTGTAACAAAAGGTGAGTATTTCTGTTGATCACACCTGTGAACAAAGCCTTGTGAAAGTATTCGGCCCCCTTGAATTTTTCAACCTCTTCCCACATTTCAGGCTTCAAACATAAAGGTACAAAATTGTAATGTTATGGTGAAGAATCAACAACAAGTGGGACACAATTGTGAAGTTGAACAAAATGTATTGCTTATTTTAAACTTTTTTTAAAAATAAATAACTGAAAAGTGGGGCGTGCAATATTATTCGTCCCCTTTAAGTTAATACTTTATAGCGCCACTTTTTGCTGCGATTACAGCTGCAAGTCGCTTGGGTTATATGTGTTTCAGTTTTGCACATCGAGAGACTGAAATTCTTGCCCATTCTTCCTTTGCAAATAGCTCGAGCTGAGTGAGGTTGGATGGAGAGCGTTTGTCAGTTTCTCACTGTAGCTGTGATCAACTGAAATTAAGTTTTAAAATGTTTTAAAAAATATAAAAACCTAAAAGTTCAAATCCCCCCCTTTTGCCCCATTGAAAATTAAAGGGTTAAAAAATAAAAAAATATACACACCTTTGGTATTTGGCGATGTCAGAACTGCTCAATCAATCAAAAAATAAAATCAATAAATATGATTGGTTAACGGCGTAGCGGCAAAAAAATATTCCAAACTCCAAAATTCCGTTTTGTTTGGTCACCGTAAATTTTGCACAAAATGCAATAATAGGTGATAAAACGTAGCATCTGCGCAAAAATGGTACCATTAAAAACATCTGCTCGAGACGCAAAAATAAGTCATCACTAAGCCATAGATCCTCAAAAATAAAAACGCTATGGGGCGCGGAAAATGGCGCAAAAATTGCACCACTTTTTTGGTCATACTATTTAAAGAATGTAAGTCTGGAATTCCAATGGTGTGAACAAGGTGCAAAACTCAAAAACATATAACTATTAGGGATGATCGAATACCCTATTATTCGCTTCGCCGAATATCCGGCGAATACCTCGCTGCTATTCGAGTATTCGCAAATATTCGACACCCAATGTAAGTCTATGGGAAACCAGAATAATTTCATGTTGAACCTAACAGTGAGCTGTGGTGACTGAGGAAAAGGCTGAAATGGATGGGAAAAGGCAGAAACCATATGGGCACAGCCTGTAGAAGGTGCCTGACTGCATTTCTGCCCTCTCCCAATCATCCAAGATGGCAGGACACACACCACCGCGCCACCCACATTCACCCTCTTCCTCTGATTTCTGTCGCATGTGCCATGACACATGCGACAGAAAACTAATCCCCGCGTCCAGCTAAGTCACCCCCCATACCCTCCCGGTATTCTGGTGTCTCTGTACCTGCTGCAGCGTTGATCCCCCCCTCCTCCTTCACAATAAACGCTGGGCGCATGGACAGAGAGCGGCTGTCAGCTCAGCTTCCTGCTTTGAGAACAGCTGTGCTGGCTGCACGCACGCTGCTGCTGTGTCCCGGGGAGAGTAGGTGCAGATTCTTTGCACCCACACTCCTCACATGGAGGGTCTGCACTCCTAGAAAATGGGGAATTCGTTCCCTGAGCGTGCCCCCTATATTCTAGAAGGTCCAGAGTCGTTGTGGGACTTCCAAAATGGATTATAGGGGATTTTTTTTTTCTTTACAATAAATTGGTGAAAGAGGGAATGTTTTGGGGAGTGTGTTTTTCAAATAATTTTTTTTTCTATTTTTATTACTGACAGTTGGTTATATCGGGTATCTGATAGACGCCATGACATCACAAACTGCTGGGCTTGATGTCAGGTGACATTACACATCTGGTATCAACCCCATTTATTACCCCGTTTGCCACCGCACCAGGGCAACGGGATGAGCTGGGGCGAAGTGCCAGGATTGGCGCATCTAATGGATGCGCCACTTCTGGGGCGGCTGCGGCCTGCTATTTTTAGGCTGGCATGGCCCAATAAGTATGGACCTTCCCACCCTGAGAATACCAGACCACAGTTGTCCGCTTTACCTTGGCTGGTAATGAACCAAGTTGGGGGGAACCCCAATTTTTTATTTTTTAAATTATTTATTTATAAATAATTATAAAAAAAAGAGCCTGGGGGCCCTCCAAATTAGAACCCCAACCAAGTTAAAGCTGCCAGCTGTGCTCTACAGGCTGTAGCCATCTGCTTTACCCTAGCTGGCTATCAAAAATGGGAGGGACCCCACGTCGCTTTTTTTTTTTTGCTAAATACAAGGCTAAGCACCCTTTAGTGCCACATGAAAGTCACTAAAGGGTGCCAGCTTAGAATATGCAGGGAGGTGAGACATTATATATGTGTCTGACATTGGCCTGCCTGTCTATTTTTCTATCCATCTATCTATCCCTGTATCTATCCCTGTATCTATCAATCAATTCTATCCATTATCTAGCTATCTATCCATTATATATCTATCCTATCTATCCATTATCTATCTATCCCTCTATCTATCTGTTATCTATCTATCCTTTTTTTTTATCTATCAATCCATTATCTATCTATCCATTATCTATCCCTCTATTATCTAGCTATCTATCCATTATCTATTTATCTATCCATTATCTATCCATTATCTATATCTATCCATCTATCCGATAGATAGATAGATAATGGATAGATGGATAGATAAATAATGGATAGATAGATACAGTTAGGTCCAGAAATATTTGGACAGTGACACAATTTTCGCGAGTTGGGCTCTGCATGCCACCACATTGGATTTGAAATGAAACCTCTACAACAGAATTCAAGTGCAGATTGTAACGTTAATTTGAAGGTTTGAACAAAAATATCTGATAGAAATTGTAGGAATTGTACACATTTCTTTGTCTCATCTGTCCATAGAATACTTTTCCAGAACTGAGCTGACTTCATGAGGTGTTTTTCAGCAAATTTAACTCTGGCCTGTCTATTTTTGGAATTGATGAATGGTTTGCATCTAGATGTGAACCCTTTGTATTTACTTTCATGGAGGCATCTCTTTACTGTTGACTTAGAGACAGTTACACCTACTTCACTGAGAGTGTTCTGGACTTCAGTTGATGTTGTGAACGGGTTCTTCTTCACCAAAGAAAGTATGCGGCGATCATCCACCACTGTTGTCATCCGTGGACGCCCAGGCCTTTTTGAGTTCCCAAGCTCACCAGTCAATTCCTTTTTTCTCAGAATGTACCCGACTGTTGATTTTGCTACTCCAAGCATGTCTGCTATCTCTCTGATGGATTTTTTCTTTTTTTTCAGCCTCAGGATGTTCTGCTTCACCTCAATTGAGAGTTCCTTAGACCGCATGTTGTCTGGTCACAGCAACAGCTTCCAAATGCAAAACCACACACCTGTAATCAACCCCAGACCTTTTAGCTACTTCATTGATTACAGGTTATCGAGGGAGACGCCTTCAGAGTTAATTGCAGCCCTTAGAGTCCCTTGTCCAATTACTTTTGGTCCCTTGAAAAAGAGGAGGCTATGCATTACAGAGCTATGATTCCTAAACCCTTTCTCCGAATTGGATGTGAAAACTCTCATATTGCAGCTGGGAGTGTGCACTTCCAGCCCATATTATATATATAATTGTATTTCTGAACATGTTTTTGTAAACAGCTAAAATAACAAAACTTGTGTCACTGTCCAAATATTTCTGGACCTAACTGTAGATAGCGGGATGGATAGATAATGGATAGATAGACAGACAGATGTATGGATAGATAGACGGATAGATGGATATTACAGCTTTTATTTGTGATGTATGTGTTTCTCCCCCATCAGTATGTGTGATAAAGCAGTAACCCTGCGGGAGCTTGTATCTGAGTTCTCGCAGGGTCACTGCCGGTCATTGACGTCACTCTGAGTTGTGCTTTACAGCAGCACTGAAGTTCTCGCGAGCGGTAATGTGTTGATATCACCGACCGTGAGAAATGACCTGGAGTTACCCCTGCAGCATCGTTCATGGAATGAGGCCTCATTGCGTATCGGGTCTCAGACGTCGCTGAATCAGTGTGGATTACGCCGGACCTGGATATTTGTGGGGGTTAATAAAGTGGTGACAGAGGGGCTTTTTGGTGTTTTATTTCAAATAAAGGATTTTTCAGTGCTGTGTTTATTTACTTTACTTACAAATTAGTGATCGCGTGTCATAGACGCTGCCATTACTAATCTTGGACTTAGTGGCAGCTATGGGCTGCTATTAACTCATTACCTTGATTGCCACCGCACCACGGCAATCAGGAAGAGCCGGTGACATGCTGGGTCTGTCGCTTCTAAAGGATGCGACATTCTAGGGGCAGCAGCGGGCAGATATTCTCGGCTGCTGGAGGGGGGCCATAACCATGGCCCTCGCCCTCTCCATCCTGAGAATACTGGCCCGCTGCTGTGTGCTTACCTCGGCTGAATATCATTGGGGTGGAGGGGGGGCGCGAAGGGGGGGGGAACTGAAAGTCGTTTTAATTTATTTATTTATTTTACTACACGATATAGACCCACCCACCGGCGGCTGTGATTGGTTGCAGTGAGACAGCTGTCACTCAGCGTGGGGACGTGTCTGACTGCAACCAATCATAGGCGGCGGGGGAAGCAGGGAATACGATATGGAATAATGAGCGGCCGGCATTTTCAAAAGCTGGAGAACCCACCACAGTGTGACAGCTGTGCAGCGCTGCGCCCGTGATCGGTGAGTATGAAAGAGTGAGGGAGAGACCCACTGATCAAAATGGCCGCTGGCTTATATAGTCCCTGTGACGCTGTGCGGCCAAGCCAATCATAGTAACACCTCAACAAAGATGGCTGCGGCATTACTGTGAGGGCAAGCAACATGAGATGTGTTTATTGGCTGAAAAAAGGCGACAGGAAGTCAGAAATGAAAATGAAAATAGCGAAGCGAATACCATATTAGCCATCGGATAGCGAATACCTCGAATACCCCATTATTCGTCGGATACCAAATAGTGGCGAATACATTCACTCATCCCTAATAACTATACAATAAGGTAAAGAGTTCCACACTAGTCGCAATGTATGGGGAAAAAATGAAAAGCAAAACTGCTATGGGAATACTAGAAAGTTCATTGTATTTTTCAATCTGAAAAATTGAAAAAACTTGAAAATGAAATACGCATAACTGCTGTGAATAATAGGAATACAAGAGATGTTTAGCCATTGTATTGATCAATGTAAAAGAGCCCCAAACCACGCCAAGGTAATCTCTATTTTTTGGGTCCCTAAGTTATGTGTAACCTCACCTGCAGTTAAAAAACTTGCTCTGTATGGGAAGCAAAGGACCAAGCTATATATGTGAAATTAATACATAGCCATGTGTTTCATTTCACATATATAGCTTGGTTCTTTGCTTTCCATACAGAGCAAGTTTTTTAACTGCAGGTGAGGTTACACATAAGTTAGGGACCCCAAAAATAGAGATTACCTTGGCGTTGGTTTTGGGGCTCTTTTGCATTGATCAATACAATGGCTAAACATCTCTTGTATTCCTATTATTCATAGCAGTTATGCATATTCTATTTTCAAGTTTTTTCAATTTTTCAGATAGTTCATTGGATTTTTCATTCTAGTATTTCCATAGCAGTTTTGCTTTTCACTTTTTTGGACAAACTTTTTTTTTTAACTCTGTAGATAAAAGTACGGTAAACCTATACATGTTTGGTGTCTACGAACTTGCACCTCAGGCATCACACCGACACATCACTGTTACCATATAGTGAACACGGTGAATAAAATATCTCAAAAACAATCATGCAATCACACTTTTTTGCAATTTTTCCGCATTTGGAATTTTTTGCCACGACACACCTTAACCTAAACTGACAGACCCAGGGCGGCCTTGGTCTCACCATTAATATAAGTCAAAATTAAAAATATTTTTCAAATTTACTTGTCTATGTCTTCTAATCTGTATTTAACTGATAAGAATGTTAACATTGCTGTTAAATGTTAAAATTAGCAGTTAAAGAGTGATCTAAAGGCCACTTAACACACAGCGACATCGCTAGTAAACGACGAACAACCTACGTCCTGCAACAGCAACGATATTTGGGGTTCGAATGACGTTAACGTCAACGATTAGGTGAATATTTTTGATCGTTAACGGCCGTTCCTGTGTTTCATATGCAACAACGTCGCTAACGAGGCCGGATGTGCATCACGAATTCCGTGACCCCAACGACATCTCGTTAGCGATGTCGTTTCGTGTAAAGCCCCTTATGTCACTAAACCAAATCTTGCTTCAGCCAGAGAAAGAACTGTACAAGTTAAGGGGGCTTTACACGTAACGACATCGCTAACGAGATGTCGATGTGGTCACAGAATTCGTGACGCACATCCGGCCTCGTTAGCGTCGTTGTTGCGTGTGAACCGCAGGAACGACTGTTAAGGGTAAAAAATACTCGCCTGATCGTTGACACGTCGTTCTAATCCCAAATATCATTGCTGTTGCAGGACGCAGGTTGTTCGTCGTTCCTGCGGCAGCACACGTCGCTATGCGTGACACCGCAGGAATGAGAAACAACACCTTCCCTGCCACCGGCAATGAGGAAGGAAGGAGGTGGGCGGGATGTTACGGATGCTCATCTCCGCCCCTCCGCTTCTATTGGGCGGCCGCTTAGTGATGCCGCTGTGACGCCGTACGAACCACCCCCTTAGAAAGGCAGTTTGCCGGCCACAGCGACGTCACTAGGAAGATAAGTATGTGTGACGGGTGTTAGCGATGTTGTGCGCCACGGGCAGCGATTTGCCCGTGACGCACAACCGACGGGGCGGGTGCTTTCACCAGCGACATCGCTAGTGATGTCGCTGTGTGTAAAGCGGCCTTTAGACATTTCTGTGAAGTAATGCTGTCTCTCACCAACCACTAGAGGGCGCCTCACTGGTGAATCCAGCCTCACAGTTGGAAATGCACTGTTCAAGTTTACCTTGGAAGTTTGGCTTAAGGAATAGGCAGGACCAAACTTAGGCTAACTTTGGTCATTGGTGCCTCCATCCTATTGTTTATAACACATGACCGTGCCTGTTTTTACATGGGAAAAAAAACACTAAACAGTGTTTAAAGCTGTGGTCTGCTTTACATTCAGCTACGGCACGACCTGTGAACAGCTGAACATAAGGGTGACAAATGTTGGATCCAAAAACAATCTGATATTGATGACTTATCTAAAGGACTTATCTTTAAAGGATTGTGCACTACTCAGACAATCCTGTGTAAGGCTATGTGCGCATGCTGCAGTTTTGTGTTGTCACCTAAAAACGGATTTTCTGACCAAAAAGCGCACCTTGTGCCAGAAAACTCATTAAAACAAGCAAACTTGTTTTTGTGTATTTTTTGGGCGTTTTTTGACCATTTTTGTCCCATACACTTATCAGTAAATAGTGATGGGCAGGCTCCCTATTACCCAGGTAGCTCTAACAGAGTTCTAAAGAAAAAAATACCAACCAGTCCTGGCCTGGATACCGGTCCCCATATAAGTCTATAAGAACAAGAATGCGGCACTTAAAAATGGTGGTAAAAGGGATAGGGAGATAGAAGCAAATGTGTTATATTAACTGAGTCTCTGGCGTGTCTGTAGTTGCTTCCACAGCCACTCATTTTACTTCCAGGGCTGCTCATTAACCTCATACATATTCACTGATTTCCCCTCCCAACAGCATCTGTGATTGGTTGCAGTCAGACCGCCCCCCCCCACCCTGAGTGGCAGCGTATCTGACTGCTTGCAATCACAAGACGCTATGCATGTCTATATCGTGCTGTAACAATAAATAATAAAACTGACTGGCCAAAATAAAACCCGACAACTGGGGGCTGATATTCTCAAGCTGGGGAGACCCATGGTTATTAGTCCTCCCAGACTTAAAATAGCCTGCAGCTGCCAAGGATTGCCGTGTCCATTAGATGCGACAATCCCAGAACTTTTCCGGTCTCTTCCTGATTGCCTTTTTGCAGTGGCAATCAGGGTAATAAGGGGTTAATAGCAGCCCACATCTGTCACTAAGCCCTAGATTAGTAATGGGGAGGGTCTATGAGATCCCCCATCACTAATCTGTAAGTGAAAGTAAATAAACACCTAAAAAATTATTTAGATTTTTAGGCTGGGAGCCCAATAACCATGGGTCTCCCTAGACTGAGAATACCAGCCCTCAGCTGTAGGCTTTATCTGTGCTCGGTATCATTAATATGGGGGGAATCCTATGCCAATTTATTTATTTAGTTTTATACCACGATAGACCCGCAGACAGGGTCTGTGATTAGAAGCAGTCAGACACACTGTCACTCAGGGTGGCTGCAACCAATCACAGACGCCGGTGGGCAGGAGAAGCAGTGAATATGCATGAGGCTAAAGGGCAGCCCTGGAAGTAGAATGAGAGGCCTCAGAAGCAGTTACAGCTGCGCCGGAGACTTGGTAAGAATATTACGTTTGCTCCAATCCCCCTATTCCTTCTATCATAATTTTTAATTGCCGGATTCTGGTCCCCATAGACTTATATGGGGACTGGAATCTGGCCAGATACACCCTTTCACCAATATTTTAATTTTCATCTCATTACTCGGGCTGGTTTCATTAGGACCAGTTACAGGGGAAATGCTACTGCATAGAACTGTGTGCGTCTCCTATGATCCATCAGCAGCTGCTCCCTTCCTGAACACAGCAGCGAGCACGAGTGATTTGTATGAAGGAGGAATCGCCATCAGCGTTTCCCATTACTGTGTACACAGTGCTCCCAGTGCAACCTCATCGCTGCTTTAAAGGGAAGCTGTCAGCTGATACACGCTGCCCAAACCATGGGCATCGTGTATCAGCCACTGGATGTACAATCATAGCCTGGTATGTTTGACTCTGACACTCTGCGGCGTTTCAGAAAAAAACACTTTAAATAGCTGCTGAGGACTGAGCCGTACTGTGCACTAGTTTAACAGGCGGGTCCCCGGTTGCTTTTCCCGCGCTTATAAGCAGAGACTTGTCAATCACTGTCAGCAGGCGGGGAGAAGACGCTGTGGACTCACTCATGGAGACCTTCCTACAAGTCATTGGGTATGGTGGCTGCATGGAGTGGCCTCCACACTCACCTGACCTGACACCCTTGGACTTCTTTCTGTGCGGTCACATCAAACAGCAGGTGTAGGCGACCCCTCCACCAACATTGCAGGACCTACGACAACGTATCACAGATGCTTGTCCAAACGTGTCACCTACCATATTGCGCAACGTGCAGCAAGATACAGTATGCTGTCCAGAGTCAAGATGTGCATTGCACCTGACGGTGGCCACTTTGAGCATCAAAGTTAAATGAGCACCATATGCGTGACCAGCATTCAATGTTTTTTTTTTTGAGGGGGGGGCATGGGTTTCATATCATAGCATTTCTGTATGCAAGGTGTCGATTTGTATTGAATTGATGATGCCCTACAATTTGTAATTCACTTTTTTTCTCTATCTCGTTCTGTTTTCAAGATAAAAATGCTAACTTCGTTGTTTTCCACCAGGTGGCGCTATAGGTGGTTTCATTCATCATGGCTACTTTACTATACCTAGACACCATGTCTATGCCTATAGCTGCCGCCGTTCTCAAGTTATTGGCGGTGGACAGGATATGGGTGGAAACTGTATAATTACAGTATACCACTGTTGCTAACACTAAAACATATTGTATAAAGCTCAATATTACCAAAAATATTACTATACAAGGACAAAATAATACTGCTATACAATGTCCACTACCATTACCACTACATAGTGATTGCATAAAATTATAATATGACCCTTACCTCTACAAAACAGCACACATTATACCAAGACCAATAATACCACCATAATCATACCACTGCATAATGACTGAAATGCATTAGCTGTTACTGAACTAAAATAAAAAGAGCTATTACAAATACTGATATTACCACCATTTAGTGACTATATAGTGGTAGAGGCCAGTCCTGCCAACCATATTACACAGATAACAGTACAGATATATACAGTTAGTGACTATATAGTGGTAGAGGCCAGTCCTGCCAACCATATTACACAGATAACAGTACAGATATATACAGTTAGTGACTATATAGTGGTAGAGGCCAGTCCTGCCAACCATATTACACAGATAACAGTACAGATATATACAGTTAGTGACTATATAGTGGTAGAGGCCAGTGCTGCCAACCATATTACACAGATAACAGTACAGATATAGACAGTTAGTGACTATATAGTGGTAGAGGCTGTCACGCTCCCCGGGTCTCCTGCCTCGCTCCCCGGCTCCCCTGCCACGCTCTCCGGCTCCCCTGCCTCGCTCCCCGGCTCCTCTGTCAGGCGTCCCTCGCTCCACAGCCTCCAGGCCCCATCACCTGCGATCCCCAGGCGGCCCGGTCCCCGCTCCCGGCGCCCGTCGGCAGCTCCGCTCCAGCCCGGCTCTTCTGCCTCCTGTTCACCGCTCCCTGCCCTGGCTTCTGGCACTCGGGCCTCGCGCATGCGCATTAGGGCGCGCGCGCGGTCATTGACCCTTTCTTAAAGGGCCAGTGTCCTCCAACAGGATATTGAAGGATCAGGTACTGGGTATATAGGGGGATCCTTTCCAAGTGGGCGGGGCCTGTTCTTCGTGTTTTGCTAAGCTAGGAGTCAGGTCTCCTTGTGTCTTCTGGTATACTTACCTATCTCTCTCCTAGAGCCGCTCCTGCCTCGCCATCCGGTCCTGACGATTCCCGAACCCCGAACGGTGACTGTCCGCCATCCCGTCAGTCCATACCATCTCTGATCCCTGTGGTGACCCGTCTTCTCGCTCCATCGGTTCCGGACTCTGCCTGACAACATCTCGGCCTCCGAACCTGAGCTCCGTCACCCGGACTACCTTCGATGACTCCGTGGTCCCAGGGACTTCTACACTCCACTCCTTGAACGGACTGTCCTGCTACCTGTAGTGCTCCGGCTACCGGACCCCTTGCCTTCAGTGAGGTGTTCGGCCCAGTGGATCCACCTCCTGGGTCTGCCCGTCCACCCGGCCCTAACAGAGGCCAGTCCTGCCAACCATATTACACAGATTACAGTACAGCTATATACAATTAGTGACTATATAGTGGTAGTGGCCAGTCCTGCCAACCATATTACACAGATAGCAGTACAGATATATACAGTTAGTGACTATATAGTGGTAGAGGCCAGTCCTGCCAACCATATTACACAGATAACAGTACAGATATATACAGTTAGTGACTATATAGTGGTAGAGGCCAGTCCTGCCAACCATATTACACAGATAACAGTACAGATATATACAGTTAGTGATTATATAGTGGTAGAGGCCAGTCCTGCCAACCATATTACACAGATTACAGTACAGATATATACAGTTAGTGACTATATAGTGGTAGAGGCCAGTCCTGCCAACCATATTACTGTCAGGGCCGAGAGGACTGGTAGGCCCAGGAGGTGGATCCACTGGACCGAGCACCCCACCGGAGGGCAGGGTACACGGCAGCCGGAGCACTGGCGTAGCAGGGATGGGTCCCTCCGGGAACAGGTCGAACAAAGTCACACGGTACTAGGGGGCCAGCGTCCTTCCGGGGACGGGTAGAACAAAGTCACCGGGGTCACAGAGTTCCTTGAGACAGTGCAGGACACTGGTACAGGTGCCGGGTAGTAAAGATAGGCTGTAGTACAGGACACGGCACAAGGGGACCTGAGCACCTAGCTCACAGGACAAAGCTTCAAGACACATTGATCAGGCGCCGCCCACATGGAAAGGCCAGTCTTATATACCCAGCACAGCCTCATGTCATTTCCTGCTGCAGGTGTGCTGGGCCTATAAGACCAGGAGAGTGAACGCGGCCCGGTCCTATACAGAACCATGTGGCTAAGATTCAGAGTCAGACTCATAAGACCAGGAGCAGGACACAGGAGAGCACGAGCGGGAGCGGCAGCCTTGACCAGTGGACACGTGGACTGGATCAGTGAGCAAGGAGCGGTGGTGCGATGGTGTTAGGGCCAGGTGGATGGGCAGACCCGGGAGGTGGATCCACTGGGCCGAACTCCCCGATGAGGGAAAGGGGTCCGGTAGCCGGAGCACTAAAGGTAGCAGGACAGTCCGCGCACAAGAGCACAATGGAAAAGTCCCTGGGACCACGGGGTCACTGATGGTGGTCCGGGTGACGGAGCTCAGGTTCGGAAGCCGGGATGATGTCAGGCGGGGTCCGGAACCGTTGGAGCGAGATGACGAGTCACCGCAGGGATCAGAGCTGGTACGGACTGTCAGGATGGCAGATAGGCAGCGTTCGGGATTCGGCAGGACCGGATGGCAATGCAGGATCGGCTCTAGAAGAGAGAGAGGTGAGTATCTCACAGAAACACAAGGAGACCTGACTCCTAGCTTGGGAAACACGAAGAACAGGCCCCGCCCCCTTGGACATTAAACCCCTTTATACCCTGTACCTGTGTGCATCATTTCCTGTTAGTGGACACTGGCCCTTTAAGAAAGGGTCAGTGACCGCGCGCGCGCCCTAATGCGCATGCGCGCGGCCCGGGTGCCAGAAGCCAGGGCAGGAAGCTGAGAGGAGGAAGCAGCAGAGCCGGGCTGGGGCTGGGAAGCCGACGGGCGCCGGGAGCGGGGACCGGGAGGCCTGGGAAGCGCGGGCAATGGAGGCTGGAGAGCGGGGAGCGTGGCAGGTGAGCCGGGGAACTGAGCAGAGGACCCGGGGAGCGTGACAGTACCCCCTCCCCCACGCCCCCCTCCCCGCAACCGGGACAGGAAGGCACGGATCAGAGGAGTGCTTACATTCTCCCTGGGCTCCCAGGACCTATCCTCAGGACCATACCCTGCCCAGTCCACCAGAAAGAACTGTCGACCCCGTACGGTCTTCATGGCCACGATATCCCTTACCGCATAGATGTCGTCATCAGCAATAGGAGGAGGAGCCGGACTGGCAGCAGCGGAGAAGGGACCAAGGACAACCGGCTTGAGCAGAGAGACGTGGAAGGAGTTGGGTATCCTCATCGTGGCCGGGAGCTGCAGTTTGTAGGAGACCTCATTGATCTTGCTGAGGACTTTAAACGGTCCGATGTAGCGAGGTCCCAGCTTGTAGGATGGCAACTTCAATCGGACGTACTTGGAAGCAAGCCAGACGAGATCTCCAGGGGAGAAACACGGAGGATCCAGACGTCTCTTGTCTGCGTGTCTCTTCATCCGCAGGGATGCACGTGCAAGGGATGCCTTAAATGAGTCCCAAATGGTTGTAAAGTCACGGACTACCGCATCAGCCACAGGGATATCCGAGGAAGAGGATACAGGCAATGGGACAGAAGGCTGAAGTCCGTAGACGACATGGAAGGGAGAACTGGAGGAGGACTCACTGACGTGGTGATTATGGGAGAATTCAGCCCAAGGAAGAAGCGTGGACCAATCGTCATGATGGGCGTTGACGTAGTGACGTAAGAAAGAGGTCAATATCTGATTGACCCGTTCCACTTGGCCGTTCGACTAAGGATGGTAGGCAGAAGAAAAGTCCAGAGTCACTCCCAGATGTTTACAGATAGCCCTCCAGAAGCGGGAGGTGAACTGAGTTCCTCTGTCGGACACAATGTGTGATGGAAAGCCATGCAAGCGGAAGATGTGATGTATATAGGCGTCCGCGAGTTCCTGGGCAGAGGGCAGTCCAGCCATAGGGACGAAATGAGCCATTTTAGAGAACCGATCCACCACGACCCATATGACTGTGTGTCCGGAGGACAATGGCAAGTCCGTAATAAAGTCCATCGCAATGTGTTGCCACGGAACTGAGGGTATAGGCAGAGGCAGAAGACTGCCATATGGCAGGTGTTTGGGCGTCTTGTTCCTGGCACAAGAGGAGCAGGCAGAGACAAAAGAGGCGACGTCCGTGCGAAGGGATGGCCACCAGTAATGACGTACAATCGCAGTCCAAGTTCTCTTCTGACCAGCATGACCGGCTGTTTTCGAGGCATGGCCCCAGTGTAACACTTTTTGCCTGTCAGTCTCAGAGACATAGGTCTTCCCGGGTGGTATCTGGGCCAGGGTGACAGGAGCCACCGGAATAATCTTACTTGGACAGATGATGGGTTGGGATGTCTCCTCCTCCTGCTCCATGGGCATGAAAGACCTAGACAAGGCATCAGCGCGTACATTCTTGTTCGTGGGTCGGAAATGGAGCTGGAAATCGAACCGGGCAAAGAACAAGGACCACCTGGCTTGCCGTGGGTTCAGTCGCTGAGCAGACCGCAGGTATTCCAGGTTCTTGTGGTCCGTGTAAATAATAACGGGGTACACTGCTCCTTCCAGAAGATAGCGCCATTCCTCCAGAGCCAGTTTGACTGCCAATAGCTCTCGGTCACCGATGGTGTAATTGCGTTCAGGCGCTGAGAAGCTCTTGGAGAAAAAACCGCAAGTCACCATCTTCCCGGAGGAGGACTTCTGCATGAGCACTGCTCCGGCTCCCGAGGAGGAGGCATCCACTTCCAAGGTGAACTGGCGGTCTAACTCCGGACGGTGGAGTACAGGAGAGGAGGCAAAGGCCTGCTTCAGAGAGCTAAACGCGGCGTCGGCCGCAGGTGACCAGTTCTTTGGATTAGCCCCCTTCTTGGTCAAGGCGGAGAGAGGAGCAGTCAGAGCAGAGAAGTGAGGGATGAACTGGCGGTAATAGTTTGCGAATCCCAGAAAGCGTTGGATTGCCTTCAGTCCAGAAGGAGGAGGCCAGTTGAGAATGGAAGAGACCTTCTTTGGATCCATCTGCAGTCCGGTATCGGTGATGAGGTAACCCAGGAAGGGGAGAGAAGACTGTTCGAAGACACACTTCTCGTACTTGGCGTACAGACGATTCTCTCTCAGTCTTTGTAGAACCAGTTGCACGTTCTCTCGGTGGGTCTGGAGGTCCGGAGAGAAGACAAGGATGTCATCCAGATATACCACCACACAGATGTAGAGGAGGTCCCGGAACACGTCGTTCACTAATTCTTGGAAGACTGCTGGTGCGTTACACAGGCCGAAGGGCATCACGCAGTATTCATAGTGCCCATCGCGAGTGTTGAACGCGGTCTTCCATTCGTCCCCCGAGCGGATACGGACCAGGTTGTAGGCACCCCGAAGATCCAACTTGGTGAACACACGAGCTCCTCTGAGCCGATCAAACAATTCGGGGATGAGCGGCAGGGGGTACTTGTTTTTTACGGTGATTTGGTTCAATCCCCGGTAGTCTATGCATGGGCGTAAGTCGCCCTCTTTCTTCTTCACGAAGAAGAAGCCTGCTCCAGCAGGAGAGGAGGATCTCCGAATGAATCCCCTTGCCAGGCTCTCTGTGATGTACGTAGACATGGCCCTTGTTTCAGCTGGAGACAGTGGATAAATCCGTCCTCGAGGTGGTGTAGTTCCCGGGAGCAGGTCAATGGCACAATCGTAAGGACGATGTGGCGGAAGCACCTCTGACTCCTTCTTATCAAAGACGTCTGCGAAGGACCAATAGGCTGAGGGCAGTCCCGGTAGGGACTCTGGAACCGGAGGTCGCCGGATGGGTTGTATGGCCTTCAGACATTTCTCATGGCAAGAAGAGCCCCATCGAGTGATTTCACCAGTGCCCCAGCTGACTGAAGGTTCGTGTGTCCGTAACCAAGGAAGGCCCAGCAGGATTTGATGTGACATGTGTGGGAGGACGTAGAGAGCGATGTTCTCGGTGTGCAGAGCACCGATACGCAGTTCGACCGGCCTGGTGATCCAGGAGATGGTGTCAGAGAGGGGTCTCCCATCCACAGAGGCAAGCACTAGGGGTTTGGTGAGTGGAGTAACAGGCACCTGGTACTTGTCCACCGTGGCCTGCTGGATGAAATTGCCTGCTGCCCCAGAATCGAGGTATGCCTCAGCCGTGAACCGCGTCTCTCCCGTTGTCACTTGCACAGTCCATGTAACTGGGTCTGAGAGAGTCCCAGCACCTAGGGTGGCCTCTCCTACCAACCCTAGGCTTTGGAGTTTCCCGGCCTCTCTGGACAGGAGCGTAGCAGGTGTGTGCCCTCTCCGCAGTAGAAGCAGAGGCCCTTGGCGAGCCGCTCTGCTCGACGTTGTTCAGACTGTCGCACACGGTCGATCTGCATGGGCTCATGGACGGAGACACCAGATGCCGTTGACTGGAGTACGGCGGGCTTCTGCGGAGGAGAGGAATGCCGTACCGGACGTCTCTCACGGGACACCTCTTTGGACCGCTCCTGAAAGCGAATGTCCACTCGAGTCGCTAGAGTAATCAGGGCGTCCAGGGTGGACGGTACGTCACGACCAGCCAGCTCATCTTTGATTCGACCCGAGAGTCCTTCCCAGAAGGCGGCGGTTAGGGCCTCGTTATTCCACCCGAGTTCCGAAGCCAAGGTGCGGAACCGGATGGCGTATTGACCCACCGTCAGAGTTCCCTGACGTAACCGGAGAAGAGATGAAGCAGACGCGGAGGCGCGTCCGGGCTCGTCAAAGGTGCCCCGAAAGGCCTGCAGGAACTCCTGGAGGTTCTTGGTCATAGGGTCCTCCTTCTCCCACAAGGGGTTCATCCACGCCAGTACCTCGCCCTCTAGGTGAGACATCATGAAGGCGACCTTGGCTTGGTCGGAGGCAAACAAATGCGGCAGCTGCGTGAAATGGAGGGAGCATTGGTTTATGAATCCCCTGCAGGTCTTGGGATCTCCGGCGTACCAGGGTGGTGAGGCCAAACGAAGCCTGGAAGCATCCGAGGAGGCTGCCACGGGAGCAGGGGCCGTGGATTGACTAGTGGAGGCCCGAGGCGCTGAAGATGTGACCGATGCTTGTAGCGTGTTCAAGCGGGCGTCCACGGAAGTCATAAAGTTCAGCATGCGGGTCTGGACTTCACGCTGGCGTTGAAGTTCCTCATGCAAGGCCGCTAGTGCTTCGGCGGGATCCATGGCCTGTTCTTACTGTTAGGACCAGGTGGATGGGCAGACCCGGAGGTGGATCCACTGGGCCGAACTCCCCGATGAGGGAAAGGGGTCCGGTAGCCGGAGCACTAAAGGTAGCAGGACAGTCCGCGCACAAGAGCACAATGGAGAAGTCCCTGGGACCACGGGGTCACTGATGGTGGTCCGGGTGACGGAGCTCAGGTTCGGAAGCCGGGATGATGTCAGGCGGGGTCCGGAACCGTTGGAGCGAGATGACGAGTCACCGCAGGGATCAGAGCTGGTACGGACTGTCAGGATGGCAGATAGGCAGCGTTCGGGGTTCGGGATTCGGCAGGACCGGATGGCAATGCAGGATCGGCTCTAGAAGAGAGAGAGGTGAGTATCTCACAGAAACACAAGGAGACCTGACTCCTAGCTTGGGAAACACGAAGAACAGGCCCCGCCCCCTTGGACATTAAACCCCTTTATACCCTGTACCTGTGTGCATCATTTCCTGTTAGTGGACACTGGCCCTTTAAGAAAGGGTCAGTGACCGTGCGCGCGCCCTAATGCGCATGCGCGCGGCCCGGGTGCCAGAAGCCAGGGCAGGAAGCTGAGAGGAGGAAGCAGCAGAGCCGGGCTGGGGCTGGGAAGCCGACGGGCGCCGGGAGCGGGGACCGGGAGGCCTGGGAAGCGCGGGCAATGGAGGCTGGAGAGCGGGGAGCGTGGCAGGTGAGCCGGGGAACGGAGCAGAGGACCCGGGGAGCGTGACAGATGGCGATACTGGATCAGTGGGTAAGGAGCGGTGCCTGGATGGTGAGACCGGCTCAGTGGGTAAGGAGCGGTGGTGTGCTGGCGATGCTGGATCAGTGAGTACGGAGCGGTGGTGCGATGCAGGGACCGGCACAGTGGGTAAGGAGGGCTGTCGGGACACCGGGAGCGTGACAGTACCCCCCCCCTTGAAGACCCCCTCCCCGTGGCCGGGACATGTAGGCGCGCCGAAGAGGGGCAGCAACGTACTTCCGGGACAACCAGGACCGGGCCTCAGGACCACAATCCACCCAATCGACCAGGAAGGACTGCTTACTCCGGACTGTTTTCATGGCCACTATGTCCCGTATCGGAGAACCCAAGTCAGCGGCAACGGAGGCAACGGAAAGGGGAAGACAGTCAGAAGCAGGACTGGAGTCTTGGACGACCGGATCGGGCGTCTCGGACCGGGTACAGGATAGTGTCTCATCCTCAGTAGCCGGTGGCATCAAAGTCTCAATTGTCAGGGACGGTGGAACGACGCTGGAGTGCGTCGTCTCTTCTGGTTCCGGTGGCACCACAGGCACAAGTGACAGGAGTTGTGGTACGGCACTGGACTGCGTCGTCACCTCTTCCTCTTCCTGCGGCATAACAGGTTCAGGTGACAGGGGCTGAGGAACGGGCTATAGGCAGTGGTCATGACACAAGGGCCCCCAGCGAGTAATAGCGCCAGAGCACCAACTAATGGCAGGGTCATGGAGTTGAAGCCAGGGCAGACCCAGCAGGAGCTCAGGAGCCATTCTTGGGATGACATAGAAGGCAATGGTCTCAGTATGCAAAGTGCCAACCTGGAGTCTCACGGGTTCAGTGGTATACCGGACAGGTTCGTATAGTGGTTTACCATCCACGGAGGCGAACCAGAGGGGCTTGGCAAGCGGGATCACAGGTACCTGGTATCGGTTCACTGCAGACTGGTGTATGAAATTACCCGCTGCCCCAGAATCAATGTGGGCCTCTGCTGTGAACCTGATCTTCTCCGTCGTCACCTGGACAGTCTGCGTAACTGGAACGGAGGGGATTCCGGTGCCAAGGGTGGCGGTTCCCACTATCCCTTGTGTGACGGGGTGTACATCAGAGCAAAGAGAGACAACAGGCCGACGATGATCCAACAGGTTTACTAACAGGAATACAGGAACAGCACACGACAAATCCAAATAAAACAGATTCGGGGGCACCTCCCGATAATCCAAAGTGCCAGATCACAACGTAATAGTCCTTTTCAGAGTCCCAGAAATCCCACACAATCCACTGGACGGCGAGGTCTGTCCGCAGATTCAGATCTCGCTCCCTTCCTCTTCAAAAACTCAACTCCCAACTGCATTTAGAAACAGGAGTGAATTGTTTGAGCTCGTGGGCCCGCCCCTCAAGGGTAGGGGTCTATGCAATGGTTGGGCCCACTAGAAGATTCTAGAAGGTTGGCTCCGAGATGTCTACAGGTTTGTGTAGTTGGCGTTATCCACTGCTTACGAAACAATGAGAAGTTCCCCTGGCTGTGTGGACAAGAGATAATTGCATTATGGGCCCAGAGACACAGGAGATGGGGGGAAGGTATGGTTACTTACATCCCAAGACATTTCAAAGTGTTCAGTAAGTACAACCAAAGGAAAGTGACATCACATCCTGACATAGTATTACAGCAAATACAGTGAGAAGGTAAAATACATCATGACAATTCCTTCCCCTCCCAACTTGTGTACGTACTAGGGACCTCTACAGGTCGCTGGTTAAGTACACGCAGGCATGGCTGACAGGACTCAAGGCTCCTCTTGCCTGGACAGTCCATCTGCATTTTGGTGTTGGCTGCCCCTTCTATATTGTATGGTAAAGTTATAGGGCTGCAGAGCCAGGCTCCATCGCAGTAATCGTCCATTGTCCCCAGAGACTCTGTTCAGCCAGGTGAGGGGATTGTGATCAGTAACCACAGTGAATTCCCGTCCATACAGATACGGCCGTAGTTTCTTAAGGGCCCACACTACAGCCAGACATTCCTTCTCAACAGTTGCATAGGCCACTTCTCGGTCCAGCAGTTTCCGGCTGAGATAGGCGATGGGGTGCCCGTCCCCAGCTGCATTCACCTGGCTGAGGACAGCTCCCAGTCCATAAGCAGAGGCATCCGTTTGCACAATGAATCTCCTCTTGTAGTCTGGAGCAGCCAGGACAGGATCGCAGATCAAAGCATCCTTCAGCCGGTTAAAAGCCTCATCACAGGCTGGAGTCCAGATCACCAGCCGGGGCATTGTTTTCTTGGTCAGGTCGGTAAGAGGCTTGGCCACAGTACGGCTGTAATGGCAGTTCTGGTGGCCTCAGTTCCATGGATGGGTTGTACACGTCCACATGGGCTGCTCTCTTGGCTTGACTTCTGGTTACCGCACCGACAAAGTGGCAATGAAGATTCCCCACATCATTTTCTAGAAGAACGTCTGCAGGGAGGCCGCTCATCACACCGACCACACATTGTTTTGCCCCAAAGCCATAATCCAGGGTCACACTCGCTCTTGGAATATATCTCTGGGTACCTCCTGCCAGTTCAATGGCAATTCCTGGTCCCTTTTGAATTGCTTGTGGTTGAATTACTCGGGGATCGGCTATGGTGAGGAAAGCCCCAGTGTCACGGAAGCCAACAACTTTTTGGCCATCCAGCACGACCTCCTGTAGATGTTTGTCCTGAAGATCAGAAGAACAGGTGGCTGGAGCTCGCACCCCATAGACTCCGGGTAGGGGAGCCAGGATATCTGAGTCACTTGGCAAGTCATCAGGCACAGAATCCAGCTCTTCTCCTGGTGAAGGTGTCTGTAGGTAATGAACAGGCAAAGGCGGTCTGTAGCTGTTCTGTCTACGAACACCTGGACATTGGAATTGCATGTGCCCAGGCTGCCCACATCCATAACATCTGCGCTCTGGGATTCTTCCTCCGCGTCGTATTCCCAAAGGTGGAGCATGAGTAATGCGAGGCACAGTCACACGAAGGTCCCCATGAGTTGACGGTCTAGGGTGATGGTGAACATTGGGGCCAGAAGGACCAGGGGCCGCCAGCGTTGGGGGGTTGGTGGTTTTTTTCTCACTGGGTAGTAGTTTTTTCCACTGAGGCTTGATGGTGAGAGCCTCATCAGCTAGAGCTGCAGCTTCCTCCACAGTGGCTGGTCTCCTTTCACGCACCCATTCCCGGATCTCAGCGGGGCACTTGAAGTAAAACTGCTCTTTTAGGAGGACCTGGAGGACGGTCTCCAAGGTTAAGGCCTCCTCTGCCTCCAACCAACGATGCCACAGATGTTTGAGTTTGTGGGCATACATCTTGAAGGACACTTCCTCATCACATGCTAGAGTACGGAACTGAGTCCTGTAAGTGTCTGGCGTTACAGCATAATGTTCTAGAATAGTCTGTTTAATATCCGCATACTCACAGTTCCACCGAGGGTCCATAGCTCTATAGGCTGCAGCAGCTCCACCCTCTAAGAGCCCAACCAGATGCCGGACGCGCTCCCTTTCTGGGACTTCCATTAATCGACACTGATGCTCAAAGTCCTGGAAGAAGCCCTCAATGTCACCAGCAGCCTCATTAAACTGCTTGAAGTCTTTGCGGGACACTCTGGGAAGTTCCCTCATGATGGGTGCTGGGGTTACAGTCTGTCTGGAACCTCTCGCGGCTTCCACAGCGAGCTGCTTATCCAGCAATGCCATGTCCTCCATCCTGCGCTCCTTCTCTTTAGCTCCACGCATGGCCTCCCTCTTATCTTCTATGGTGGCCTCATCTCCAAGCAGTGCCATCTCCTCCTTGTACCACACAACCCATTGACTTTTTTGGGTATTCACCTCCGGCTCCCGTCTTTGCTCCCCTTGCTGTGGAAATTGTTCCTCGGTGCCATCTTGCAGGCAAGCGTGTTCCACTGCCTCAATTAGTTGCTCCTTAGAGAGTCCTTTGTAGACGACACCTAATTCACGGGCCTTTGTTTGTAGACTCGCCACAGTCCAGTTCCTGTATCCTGAGGTTCTGGTTTCAGACGTCGATTGGCTGTTGTCCTCCATTTCTTCTGCTCTGATCCCGCTGCTGCCACCAGTTTGTGACGGGGTGTACATCAGAGCAAAGAGAGACAACAGGCCGAGGATGATCCAACAGGTTTACTAACAGGAATACAGGAACAGCACACGACAAGTCCAAATAAAACAGATTCGGGGGCACCTCCCGATAATCCAAAGTGCCAGATCACAACGTAATAGTCCTTTTCAGAGTCCCAGAAATCCCACACAATCCACTGGACGGCGAGGTCTGTCCGCAGATTCAGATCTCGCTCCCTTCCTCTTCAAAAACTCAACTCCCAACTGCATTTAGAAACAGGAGTGAATTGTTTGAGCTCGTGGGCCCGCCCCTCAAGGGTAGGGGTCTATGCAATGGTTGGGCCCACTAGAAGATTCTAGAAGGTTGGCTCCGAGATGTCTACAGGTTTGTGTAGTTGGCGTTATCCACTGCTTACGAAACAATGAGAAGTTCCCCTGGCTGTGTGGACAAGAGATAATTGCATTATGGGCCCAGAGACACAGGAGATGGGGGGAAGGTATGGTTACTTACATCCCAAGACATTTCAAAGTGTTCAGTAAGTACAACCAAAGGAAAGTGACATCACATCCTGACATAGTATTACAGCAAATACAGTGAGAAGGTAAAATACATCATGACACCTTGGACCCGGGGTCTACCTGGTTTCTCCGGGCAAGAACGGAGCATATGTGAACCATCTCCGCAATAGAAACACAGGCCCCGGGCGAGTCGTTCTGCACGGCGTTGCTTGGCTTGGTTCAGTTGGTCAACTTGCATGGGTTCTGGAAACACATCACAGGAAGGCAGGGGCAAAGGAGCGGTAGGCCTCTGCGGGGACAAGGCGTGACGGGGTGGTCGCTTCTCCCGGAATACCTCTTTGGTTCGCTCCTGGAAACGGAGGTCAATCCGGGTGCCTAAGGATATCAAAGCGTCCAAAGTTCGTGGAACGTTACGGCCGGCTAGTTCGTCTTTGACGCGGCCAGAGAGACCTTCCCAAAAGGCCGCCGTCAAGGCCTCATTGTTCCAGCCCAGCTCAGAGGCGAGCGTGCGGAACTGGATGGCGTATTGGCCGACGGTCAGGGTCCCTTGGCGTAGCCGGAGGAGCGAAGAGGTCACTGCGGTAGTACGTCCGGGTTCATCGAAGGTACTTCGGAAAGCTTGCAGGAATTCCCGGATGTCGGTGGTCATTGGATCCTCATTCTCCCACAGGGGGTTAATCCAGGCTAGAGCTTCGCCTTCCAAGTGTGACATCAGGAACGCCACTTTAGCCTGGTCTGAGACAAACAAATGGGGAAGCAACTTGAAATGCAGGGATCACTGGTTCAAGAAGCCGCGGCAGGACTTGGGATCCCCTGCATAGCGAGGCGGAGCAGTGAAGCGAAGTTGCGAGGCCGTGGAGGAAACTGGTTCGGACCTGGAGACAGGTTGCTGCGTGGACTCAGACGAGGCGGCGGTCTGCAGGGTATATAACCGGTGGTCCACGGACGCCAGGAATTTCAGCATCCGGTTCAGGGTTTCACGCTGTTGTGCCAGCTCCTGGCGCAGCTCAGCCAGCTCTGATGTTTGCGCTCCAGCGGGATCCATGGCCTGATCAATCTGTCAGGGCCGAGAGGACTGGTAGGCCCAGGAGGTGGATCCACTGGACCGAGCACCCCACCGGAGGGCAGGGTACACGGCAGCCGGAGCACTGGCGTAGCAGGGATGGGTCCCTCCGGGAACAGGTCGAACAAAGTCACACGGTACTAGGGGGCCAGCGTCCTTCCGGGGACGGGTAGAACAAAGTCACCGGGGTCACAGAGTTCCTTGAGACAGTGCAGGACACTGGTACAGGTGCCGGGTAGTAAAGATAGGCTGTAGTACAGGACACGGCACAAGGGGACCTGAGCACCTAGCTCACAAGACAAAGCTTCAAGACACATTGATCAGGCGCCGCCCACATGGAAAGGCCAGTCGTATATACCCAGCACAGCCTCATGTCATTTCCTGCTGCAGGTGTGCTGGGCCTATAAGACCAGGAGAGTGGGCGCGGCCCGGTCCTATACAGAACCATGTGGCTAAGATTCAGAGTTAGACTCATAAGACCAGGAGCAGGACACAGGAGAGCACGAGCGGGAGCGGCAGCCTTGACCAGTGGACACGTGGACTGGATCAGTGAGCAAGGAGCGGTGGTGCGATGGTGATACTGGATCAGTGGGTAAGGAGCGGTGCCTGGATGGTGAGACCGGCTCAGTGGGTAAGGAGCGGTGGTGTGCTGGCGATGCTGGATCAGTGAGTACAGAGCGGTGGTGCGATGCAGGGACCGGCACAGTGGGTAAGGAGGGCTGTCGGGACACCGGGAGCGTGACAATTCCACAGATTACAGTACAGATATATACAGTTAGTGACTATATAGTGGTAGAGGCCAGTCCTGCCAACCATATTACACAGATAACAGTACAGATATATACAGTAAAGGTCCAGTCACACTAAGCAACTTACCAGCGATCCCAACAACGATAGGGATCGCTGGTAAGTTGCTAGGAGGTTGCTGGTGAGCTGTCACACTGCGACGCTCCAGCGATCCCACCAGCAACCTGACCTGGCAGGGATCGCTGGAGCGTGGCTACACGAGTTGCTGGTGAGCTCACCAGCAACCAGTGACCAGCCCCCAGTCTCCTAGTTACAGCACACATCAGGTTAATTAACCCGATGTGTGCTGCAGCTAAATGTGCACAGAGCAGGGAGCAGCGCACACTGAGCGCTGGCTCCTTGCTCTCCTACTTACAGCACACATCAGGTTAATTGCCTGATGTGTGCTGCAGCTAAATGTGCAGGGAGCAGCGCACACTGCTTAGTGCTGGCTCCTTGCTCTCCTAGTTACAGCACACATCGGGTTAATTACCTGATGTGTGCTGCAGCTACATGTGCACAGAGCAGGAGCCGGCAGCACAGGCAGTGAGAGCGGAGGAGGCTGGTATCAAAGGTAAATATCGGGTAACCAAGGACAGGGCTTCTTGGTTACCCGATGTTTACATTAGTTACCAGCCTCAGCAGAAGCTGGCTCCCTGCTCACTGCACATTAGTTGTTGCTGTCTCGCTGTCACACACAGCGATCTGTGCTTCACAGCAGGACAGCAACAACTAAAAAATGGCCCAGGACATTCAGCAACAACCAACGACCTCACAGCAGGGGCCAGGTTGTTGCTTGATGTCACACACAGCAACATCGCTAGCAACGTCACAAAAGTTGTTCGTTACCAGCGATGTTGCTAGCGATGTTGCTTAGTGTGACGGGGCCTTTAGTGACTATATAGTGGTAGAGGCTAGTCCTGCCAACCATATTACACAGATAACAGTACAGATATATACAGTTGGTTATCACTGCCTCAGCCGGCTGTCAGGAAGATAAGGTGGTGAGGACTTATCTGGAGTGAGTCTGGTGGATGCAGAGAGGTGCCATGGTCCGTCACAGGCAAAAAGATAATGGAGGCGGGAAAGTCCCCAGCTCTCAGGATGGTGCCATGATAACGCAGGAAGCTGAGAAGGTTAATGCAGCCTGTCAGGAGAGGATGCAGATCGCAGCAAGGCTGGAGAAATTTGCCCGGACTTCAGAGAAATCACATCAGCATACAGATAACAGAGGTGAGGAGGGAGAAGACAATGCCAGCTCTGATGAGATGGGGGATGGTAAACATCAGCAAGATAAGACAGGAGAAGTAGAGGAAGCACATAGTGCAGACCAGGCTCCAGAAAACCCCACTTTAAAGTACATTTTTGCAGTGGTGTCTTTTTGTAAAGAGGCTCTGACTTCCCTGATGAAGCAAGTTAAGGGATTACAGGCAGAGGTTGCTGACATTAAGAAAGACCTCAAGAAAGCAGACCTGAGAACAACGGCTGTAGAGGAGAGAGTGGGGATAACAGAGGATCATATTACAAAACTACAAAAGTCTGAAAAAACATTTGCACAGCAGATAGCTGAAATCATGGCAAAAAATGATGATTTAGAGAACCGCTCTAGAAGAAATAATATCAGAATTGTCGGCATCCCTGAGAAAGCGGAAGGAAGAAACCCCACTGAATATGTAGAAGACTGGCTCAGGGGGAAAATGGGTGCTAATGTCTTATCCAAGCTCTATGCTGTGGAACGTGCACACAGAGTCCCGATGCAGCCACAACCAGCAGGCAGGGGCCCTCGCACTATGCTAGCCAAGCTCCTCAACTACAGAGACAGGGACACTATACTGCGAAAGGCAAGAGACATGGACGATCTTATGATTGACGGCCAGAGAATTTCCATATACCCGGACTACTCCATTTCTGTTCAAAAGCTACGTATGACTTTTACAGGAGTAAAGAGGCGCCTGCGAGAGATGGGGGTGCAATACTCAATGATGTTCCCGGCAAAGCTAAGAGTGATGGCGTTGGAGCGGGTGCACTTTTTTACAACTCCAGAGGAAGCCATGCAGTGGTTGGACGCAAACGAAAAGCGGATCCGTTTGAAGGAATGAGCTGACTGTCTGAATCTGCAGTGTGTTGGAGAAGGCCGGCTGAGGCTCTACAACATCCTTAGGAGCTTACAGGGGACCCTTCTTGTTTTTTTTTTTTTTTTTTGTTTTTTTTTTTCTCCTTCCCTTTGGGATTGAGGTAGTATGCTGTCACGCTCCCCGGGTCCTCACCCCCGTTCCCCGGCTCACCTGCCACGCTCTCCGCTCCCCAGTCACCGGATTCCGTCCGTCCCAGGGCTCCGGGCCCCCGATCCCGGCGCCCGACAGCTTCCCTGGACCTGGCCGGCTCCCCTGCGTCCTCCTCGCAGCCTCCTTCCCTGGCTTCTGGCACCCGGGCGGCGCGCATGCGCATTAGGGCGCGCGCGCGGTCACTGACCCTTTCTTAAAGGGCCAGCGTCCATTAACAGGAAATGAGGTTGCACAGGTACAGGGTATATAGGGGGTCATTGTCCAAGGGGGCGGGGCCTGATCTTCGTGTTCCCTGAGCTAGGAGTCAGGTCTCTTGGTGTTTATGTGCCTGTACTCACCTATCTGTCTTTGTAGAGCCGTACCTGCCTCGCCATCCAGTCTGCCGTGTCCTGATCCCCGCACGCTGTCCGTCTGCCATCTGACAGTCCGTACCATCCCGGATCCCTGCGGTGACCCGTCATCTTGCTCCAGAGGTTCCGGACCCCGCCTGATATCACCTCGGCCTCCGAACCTGAGCTACGTCACCAAGACCACCTTCTGTGACTCCGTGGTCCCTGGGACTCCTCCGCTGCCTTCTCTTGCACGGACTGTTCTACTGCCCATCAGTGCTTCAGCTGCCGGACTCCCTACCACCATCTCAGAGAGTTCGGTCCAGTGGATCCACCTCCTGGGTCTGCCCGACCGCCCGGCCGTGACATATGCAGGGGGAATGCGAAGGGTTTGATGTGAGCTTCGCAGGACATGGGGACTGCCTAATTTGGCGTGGTGGTGGTATTTACAATTTGAGATTCCAGTTTAATTACTGTTCGCCATTTTACTGTTATATTGGTTGAGTGGAATATGATTATACATAGAAAGGGGGGGAGTGGAGAATTGTTGGAAAAGGGACGAGTTTTAAAATGTGTCTAAGAGGGGAAGGCGAGGGAGGTAGGGGGGAATTTAGTAGGGATTATGGACCAGGTTTGGAAAACCCGATGCTTCACGGGAGTACTCGAAAACAGGAAGTGGTGGGGAGTAGGAGGGGAGGGGAGCAGGGGGGGAGGGGGGAAAGGGGTAGGGTAGAGGCAGCATTGGGAGATACTACAAGGTTTGATGGTTTTACTGGGTGGGATAATGGGGGATAGAATTAAGGTGTTGAGTTGGAATATTAGAGGGTTATCAGATAGGTCTAGGAGAGCGGCAATAATTAAATATGTTCAAGACCAGAACCCGTCAGTAATATGTCTACTAGAAACGCATCTAACAAAGGAGACAACACATGTTTTAAATAGGAGATGGGTGCAGAAGGCCTATCACTCCACCTTTTCCAACTATGCAAGGGGTGTATCACTGCTGATCCATAACTCTGTGCAATATGAAGAGATAGAAGTGTATGTGGATAAAGAGGGACAGTGTGTGGCCGTCAAGTGTAAAATATTTGGCAGACTCATGTGTATAGCTGCAATATATATACCACCTCCATATAAGTGCACCAAACTAAGGGAGATAAGGGAGTTCTCTGAGAAGGGGGGAGTAATCCCTTTTTTACTGGTGGGGGACTTCAATAATGTGATAGACCTGTACTGGGATAGGAGTAGTAGACCTCCAGGTATTCAGGATAGTTGTATGACTTCGTTTGGCACTCTTATTGGGGAACTTGGAATGGTGGATGCCTGGCGAGTGAGGAATGGGAGGGTATCCTGCTTCTCTTGTTATTCGGCTTCACATAACACTCTGTCCCGCATTGACATGGCTCTAGCTAGTGATCTGATGGATGCAATGATAAGTGACGTGCAATATCTGACAAGAGTGATTTCAGATCATAGCCCAATTCTAGTGTCCATACGACGGGGGACCCTGACAGGGGGAAGGAGGGGAGAGTGGAAGCTTCATCCAACATGGATCCGTCATATTAATATGGGGAATATAGAACGGGATCTTGGGGATTTCTTTATCCACAACGAGGGTAGCACTGGTCCGCTGGTGGTATGGGATGCGATGAAGGCATACCTCAGGGGGCTCCTGTTCAGGGATATCTGTAAACGTAAAACACAGACGAGGCAGGATGAGAAAGATAGGCTGGAGGCCTTAGATAAGGCAGAGCTGGAAGCAATCCGGAGTACTACTACGGACGCGAAGCAAAATCTTAGGCAGGCGCATGAACAGGTTAATAAGATGCTTTTGGAGAAGGCGGCAACGAAGCAGGCATTCCAAAAATTGCATTTTTATGAGGAGGGGGAAAAAGTTGTTCATCTATTATCGGTCATAGCTGCAGCTCAAAGGAGTAGTTCATTTGTGCATGGTATGGACACGGTGGAGGGGACACAGGTCACTGAGGTTGAGGCGATCCTTGAGGTCTTTAAAGATTTCTATCGCACGCTATATTCTTCTAGCGGAGAGATGAGGGTGGAAGAGGTGGACTCATTTCTTGAGCGAGGTGAGCTTCCGGTGTTGTCTGTGGCGGATAGAGATAAACTGGAGTCACCTATTACTATTGATGAACTGGAGGGCGCTCTGCATGGCATGAGCAATGACAAGGCACCGGGAGCAGACGGGCTACCAGTTGAAATTTATAAACAGTTAGAAGAAATCCTATTACCCAAACTATTGAAAGTCTTTGAGGTGGCGGAGGGGGAAGGTGTATTGCCTGAATCTATGAGAGAAGCAATAATAGTAGTAATTCCTAAGGAGGATAAAAATCCGAGGCTTCCAGACTCATATAGACCCATCTCGTTATTCACAGCGGACGTGAAGCTTCTGGCTAAGGTGTTGTCAAACCGGCTGACTGGAGTTATATCTAACCTAATCCATATGGACCAATCAGGGTTCATGGCCAATAGGTCGACAGCTGCTAATATCAGGAGATTGTACCTTAATCTACAGTTGCCGCCTGACAACCCTGGCCGGAGGGTGATCGCTTCGTTAGATGCCCAGAAAGCGTTCGATAGTGTTGAGTGGGGGTATCTGTGGAAAGTGTTGCAGCATATGGGTTTTGGCCCACGGTTTGTAAAGTGGGTGCAGCTGTTGTATAATAGGCCTACTGCTAAAGTTAGAGTTAACGGTATGAGCTCCTCAGTGTTTGAGTTGCACCGGGGAACGAGACAGGGCTGCCCACTATCGCCGCTCCTATTTGCTATTGCAATAGAGCCTCTGGCGGCGGCCATTAGGAAATCAAAGGAGATCCATGGATTTAAGTATGGGCATTTAGAGGAGAAAATAGCTCTTTATGCTGACGATTTATTACTTTTCTTGGGGGATCCATCAGCCTCATTGGATCATGCCATGCAGATAATAGAGAAATTTGGAGAAGTTTCGGGACTGACCATTAATTGGTCTAAATCGAGCCTCTTTAAGGTGGATGGGGAAGTAGCCTGGACAAATGAGGATACTGGGGCTAACAAATTGAAGAATGTGGACGAATTTAAATATCTAGGTATACAGATATCTCTGCCAGTAGAAAAATACATACAGGTGAACTTATGGCCGCTCCTTAAAAAATTGAGAACCAAGGTGGATGCCTGGAACAAGCTACATTTGTCAGTTGTTGGAAGGGTTAATTTACTAAAGATGGTAGTAATGCCTAAACTCCTATACATACTGCACAATGCCCCTGTTTGTATTTCAAGGAAAAGATTTAAAGGGATAAACTCGCTGTTTAGGGACCTGGTGTGGGGTAAAAAGCAGCCTAGGGTGCGATTAGAGACTTTACAAAGGCCGAAGGATGAGGGGGGTCTAGCAATCCCAAATCCGGAATTGTATTATATAGCGGCGCAATGTCAACACCTCAGGGGTTGGTCTGATCGAGAGAAAGATGGGGGCATTAAAGAAGTACTGGAATACATAGTGGGTAGAAGTCCATTGGTAATGGGACTAGAGGATGGTGCGGTGGGGCTCCTGGGTAGAACATCTCCTACAATGGCACTTATAAATAAGACCTGGGATAGGCTGAAAAGGGTGAGAGGGGTGACCCGGTTAACTAAGTTTACACCTATCTGGGATAACAGTAGTCTCCCGGAGATTCAGAAAATGGGGAATATTGAGGAGTGGAGACGCAAGGGTGTGATATACATGCATCAGATATTGGACGGAGGAATTGTGAAATCGTTCCCGCAGTTACAGAGTGAGTTTCAGTTACCGGCGTCCGGCTGGCTCCACTACAGACAATTAAAACATGCGATTGCAGCCCAAGCGGCTAAACAAAGTGTGGCCATACAGACTGACCTGGTACTGGAGTATGTGTGTAAGGGCGGAGGAAGCACTAAAGGGATCATTTCTGGCACGTATAAAGATATACTACATACCTTTCTGTTAGAATACCCAATTAAAACTAAATCTAAATGGGAGGAGGAAGTTGGGCCGATAACGGAGGAGGTGTGGGAGAGTATCCTGGCGTATGTCCCTAAACTTTCCATGAGCGAACCGGCCAGACTATCTCACCTATACGTGATTCACCGGGTATATAGGTCTCCCTTACTGATGTTTAAAATGGGGTTGAAAAGGAATTCGGAGTGTCCAAGGTGTCAGGGATCTGACGCAGGTATTTTTCACATGATGTGGTCTTGTCCGAGACTGGTCTCCTTTTGGACTAAGGTTATCCACAAGATAGGAAGAACATATGGGTGTGTCCTCCCCAGGGAACCAGTGATCTGCCTATTGGGATATGTTGAGGAGCTTGGGGTGGAAAATACTATGAAAATTGTCATTGCTAGGCTGCTGTATGCGGCAAGAAAGCTAATCGCCAGGTCCTGGATTAAAAAAGACCCCCCGACCAGGGGAGAGTACATTAAAAGGGTGAAGTGTATTCTTCAGCTGGAACGGGGAGTGTATGAAAGAAGGGGGAATGTTAAAATGTTTGAGAAGCTCTGGTCTCCTTGGCTGCAATGCGAATAAGACGAGTGATGGACCAGTAAACTGATATGGGACGGGGATAGCCGTCTGAGACCTCTGATGTGTATGTTTTGTTTTATTTGTGTTACTAGTTGTTCCTCCTGCACAACGGGATGGTTGCTATACTACAGTTGAAGGGTATTATAAGTGTGTACTATATGGGATGTAGTATCGGGGAGAAGTGTTGCTGCCAGGGTGGGGGAGGGGGCGGGAGGGGGAGTTAAAGGGGTAATAGATGTGATAAATTTAATTTGGATGCCGATTTGTTATTCTGTTGTATGTACTCTGTTTTAATAAAAAAGTATCTGATTTAAAAAAAACAGATATATACAGTTAGTGACTATATAGTGGTAGAGGCTAGTCCTGCCAACCATATTAAACAGATTACAGTACAGATATATACAGTTAGTGACTTACAGCTGACGTTCTTTCTGGTGATGTCATTGACTTTTTCGTCTTTTTCATCTGGTCCAACAAAGACACCTCTGACTTCTCGCATTTCCAGCACTGTCCCCATCTATTCCCAATCTGCACACACTCCTCATCCTGCCTGCTCTTCCACCTTGGAACAGTTAACCCAATACTTAAAAAATTATGTAGTTAGTATGATTATCCCTCCACCAATTACTGCTACAAAGACGGGGCGCCAGATAGGGGGGTCTCTAAAAATAATTGTGTCCCATACAAAAGTAGCAAAGACTCCACTGTGCTTCCTAGCAAGAAATACTGCCTGATATGCTCGTTTGAAAGTTGTAATATCCCAAGTGCCTCCTTCAAGCAACGAATTCCCTTAAGTATCAAAGTATCACCTTTAAATAACAATTCCCCTCTCACAAATGTAAAAATTTCCCTTGAAAGTCGTAATGAAAACTAATGACGCACCCATTTAAATAAATATTATTTTGAGTGCCCCCACAGGCCCCTGTTTGAGTCTCACAGCTTTCTGTACACTGTATGATAATCCCTTCAGCTCCCTATTTACTTTATGAATGGTCCCTACAGCTCCCAAATTACTGTAGGATGGGCACCAGACCTCTCTATACACTGTATGATGGTCCTTACAGCTCCCTGTATACTGTATGATGGCCCCCACACCTCCCTATACACTGTATGATGGCCCCCACACCTCCCTATACACTGTATGATGGCCCCCACACCTCCCTATACACTGTATGATGGTCCCTACAGCTCCCTAGTTACTGTGTGATGGGCACCACAGCTCTCTATACACTGTATGATGGTCCCTACAGCTCCCTATACACTGTATGATGGCCCCCACACCTCCCTATACACTGTATGATGGTCCCTACAGCTCACTAAACACTGTATAATGGTGCTTACAGCTCCCTAGTTACTGTGTGAGGGGCACCACAGCTCTCTATACACTGTATGATGGTCCCTACAGCTCCCTGTACATGTGTGCAGAATTATTGGGCATGTTGTATTTTAGAGGATTTTTTTTATTATTGATCAACAACTATGTTCTCAATCAATCCAAAAGACTCATAAATATCAAAGCTTAATATTTTTGGAAGTTGGAGTGTTTTTTTTTTTTTAGATTTGGCTATTTTACGATGATATCTGTCTGTGCAGGTAACTATTGCTGTGCAGAATTATTAGGCAACTTAATAAAACCCAAATATATTGACATCTCACTTGTTTATTTTCAACAGGTAAACCAATATAACTGCACAAAATTTAGAAATAAACATTTCTGACATGCAAAAACAAAACCCCAAAAAATGAATGACCAATATAGTCACCTTTCTTTAAGATGACACTCAACAGCCTACCATCCATAGATTCTGTAAGTTGTTTGATCTGTTTACGATCAACATTGCGTGCAGCAGCCACCACAGCCTCCCAGACACTGTTCTGAGAGGTGTACTGTTTTCCCTTCCTGTAGATCTCACATTTTATGAGGGAGAACAGGTTCTCTATGGAGTTCAGATCAGGGGGGCTATGTCATTATTTTTTCATCTTGTAGGCCTTTACTGGCCAGCCACGCTGTGGAGTAGTTAGATGCATGTGATGGAGCATTGTCCTGCATGAAAATCATGTTTTTCTTGAACAATACAGTCTTCTTCCTGTACCACTGCTTGAAGAAGTTGTCTCCCAGAAACTGGCAGCACATCTGGGAGTTGAGCTTCACTCCATCCTCAACCTGTAAAGGTCCCAGAAGTTCATCTTTGATGATACCAGCCCATACCAGTACCCCACCTCCACCTTGCTGGCATCTGAGTCGGAGTGGAGCTCTCTGCCCTTTACTGATCCAGCCTCTGGCCCATCCATCTGGCCCATCAAGAGTCACCCTCACTTCATCAGTCCATAAAACCTTTGAAAAATCAGTCTTAAGATATTTCTTGGCCCAGTCTTGACGTTTTATCTTATGTTTCTTGTTCAAAGGTGGTCGTTTTTCAGCCTTCCTTACCTTGGCCATATTCCTCACTATGGCACACCTTGTGCTTTTTGATACTCCAGTAACATTGCAGCTCTGAAATATGGCCAAACTGGTGGCAAATGGCATCTTGGCAGCTTCATGTTTGATTTTCCTCAATTCATGGGCAGTTATTTTGCGCCATTTTTTACCCAACACACTTCTTGCGACCCTGTTGGCTATTTGCCATGAAACGCTTGATTATTGGTGATCACGCTTCAAAAGTTTGGCAATTTCAAGACTGCTGCATCCCTCTGCAAGACATCTCACAATTTTGGACTTTTCAGAGCCCGTCAAATCTCTCTTCTGACCCATTTTGCCAAATGAAAGGAAGTTGTCTAATAATTAAGCACCCCTTATATAGGGTGTTGATGTCATTACACCACACCCCTCCTAAATACAAAGATGCACATCACCTGATTTACTTAATTGGTAGTTGGCTCTCAAGCCTATACAGCTTGGAGTAGGACAAAATGTATAAAAGTATCATGTGATCAAAATACTCATTTGCCTAATAATTCTGCACACAGTGTATAGTATGATGACCCCTACAACGTCATATATTGTATTGTGCCCACACTTCTCCCTATATACACAGTATGGTGTTCCCATAACCTGTTATATATAGCATGATCCCATGTCTACTTACATATAGTATAATGGCCCCCATAACCTCTTATATACTTTATTAAGGCTTACACTTCTTCGGATATAGAGTTTAATGGCCCCTCACAGCTCCCTATACGGTCATGGCTGAAATTGTTGCCACCCTGGACTCTGTTCCAGAAAATGAAGTATTCCTCTCAGAAAATTATTGCAATTACATGTTTTATGTTACGCATGTTTATTTCCTTTGTTATTTCTATATATTGGAACAACACAGATAAAAATAAATCAAATTGGACATAATTTCAAACAAAACTCCAAAAATGGCCTGACAATATAGTTGGCACCCTCAGCTTAACCCCTTCACGACCGGCCGATTTTTCGCTTTCCACTTTTTTTTCCGCCATTGTTTTTCTAAGTGACGTAACTTTTTTATTTTTCAGTCAATATGGTTATGTGAGGGCTCATTTTTTGCGGAACGAGCTGTACTTTTCAATGAAACCATAGGTTTTACCATATAGTGTACTGAAAAATGGTAAAAAAATTCCAAATTCAGAAAAATTGCAAAAAAAGTGCGATAGCACTATTGTTTTTGAGATATTTTATTCACTGTGTTCACTGTATGGTAACACTGATGTGTGGGTGTGATGCCTCAGGTCAGTGCGAGTTCGTAGATACCAAACATGTATAGGTTTACTTTTATATAAGGGGTTAAAAAAAATTCGGAAGTTTGTCTGAAAAAATTGGCGCACGTTTTACGCCATATTCCGTGACCCGTAGCGTTCTCATTTTTTGGGAACTATGACTCAGTGACGGCTTATTTTTTGCAACTCGAGCTGACGTTTTTAACGGTACAATTTTTGTGCAGATGCTACGTTTTGATCGCCTGTTATTGCATTTTGCGCAAAAGTTGTGGCGACAAAAAAACGTCATTTTGGCGTTTGGAATTTTTTTGGCGCTACGCCGTTTACTGATCAGATTAATTGATTTTATATTTTGATAGATCGGGCATTTCTGAACGCGGCGATACCAAATGTGTGTATATTTTTTATTTTTGAAACCCTTTAATTTTCAATGGGGCGAAAGGGGGATGATTTGAACTTTTATGTTTTTTTGTGTTTTTTTAATTTTTTAAAACTTTTTTTTTATTTTACTAGTCCCCCTAGGGGGTTATTGCGATCAGCAATCCGATCGCTCTACACCAGGGGTCTCAAACTCGGCTGGGTGTATGGGCCGCACCGAGGAAAAAAATAATTTGGGGGGCCGCATTCTTTGCAGGACAAAGTGACATTTTTATTGGTACCATATATATTTTTTTACACACCTTTGGATCACTGATTTTCAACATTTTTCACTTGTTTATTATAACAAATGTGCACATTCTTTGGTTAAATCTAAAAAAAAAAATTTGATGTTAAAAAAAGTCATGCCTTATTTTTTTTTTTTTTTTTTTTACATTTTATCCCTTTCTTGTAACTAATAGTGTTACAATTATCACTATATAGAAATTTTGGCCAACATCCTTTAGTAATGTTCCCTATCCTATAGTAATGTGCCCACCTTGTCCCCATCCAATAGTATTATGCCCATCCTTGTAATGTCCCCATCTTTTAGTAATGTCCCCATCCTATAGTCATGTGCCCACCTTGTCCCTATTCTGTAGTCATGTGCCTACCTTGTCCCCCATCCTATAGTCATGTGCCCACCTTGTCCCCCATCCTATAGTCATGTGCCCACCTTGTCCCCCATCCTATAGTCATGTGCCCACCTTGTCCCCATCCTATAGTCATGTGCCCACCTTGTCCCTATGCTATAGTCATGTGCCCACCTTGTCCCCATCCTATAGACATGTGCCCACCTTGTCCCCATCCTATAGTCATGTGCCCACCTTGTCCCCATCCTGTAGACATGTGCCCACCTTGTCCCCATGCTATAGACATGTGCCCACCTTGTCCCCATGCTATAGACATGTGCCCACCTTGTCCCCATGCTATAGTCATGTGCCCACCTTGTCCCCATCCTATAGACATGTGCCCACCTTGTCCCCATCCTATAGACATGTGCCCACCTTGTCTCCATGCTATAGACATGTGCCCACCTTGTCCCCATCCTATAGACATGTGCCCACCTTGTCCCCATGCTATAGTCATGTGCCCACCTTGTCCCCATCCTATAGACATGTGCCCACCTTGTCCCCATCCTATAGTCATGTGCCCACCTTGTCCCCATCCTATAGACATGTGCCCACCTTGTCCCTATTCTATAGTAATGTCCCCATCCTGTAGTAATGGGGGGGGCAGTGGCGGCGGGTGAAAGGTGATAATTTACCGATCGTTCTCGGCTTCCACCCACAGATTCCTGAGTGAAGCTGAGGGGGCGGTCTCTGGCCCCAGATCCACAGTGATTGGACAGATCGGTCACAAGGCCGGTCTCTCCAATCAGAGCTGGGGGCGGGTGAAACAGAGGTCACCCAGCTCCAGCCAATGATCGGTGCTACAGCTGCACTGATCATGGCTGGATTTCAATGTTACAGCCATTTTCAATGGCTGGAACATTACAGTGGCTGTGATTGGCTGACGAACGCCGCACAGCCAATCACAGCCTCCATAGGTCCGGGGAGGAGACACCACCCTTCCTGAGGTCCTCTCCTCCCCGAATCTAAGGTATTTGCTATTTGCAATGCAAACAGCGATCGCAGCCACCGGGGCTGCGATTTCGCCATGACGTACTGGGTATGTCATGGATCCTTAAGTACCAGGGAGCCATGATGTACCCAGTACGTCATAGGTCGCTAAGGGGTTAATGTGCCGTCCTTCACATACACAAAAAATAAAAAAACCACCATTCTTCTCACCTGTCCCGCGTTCCCTCGGCTCCTCACCTATGCTTCTTGCTGTCTGCAGCCCGTGCCCCGGTGACTATCGTGGCCGGTGCAGGGGCCACAGCCCCTGGCAGCGATTTATGGCAGATCAGATGGTTGTTTTGCTGGCGCTGCGTGCGCGCAGTCCTTGCCTCTGAGAGCGCAGCGCCGGCAAAACACTCATCTAACAAAGTGCAGACAGTGGCTGCGGCCCCTGCACCAGCCGCGATAGTGACCAGGGGCACGGGCCTGGGGGCCGCACGAAGCAGCCTGACGGGCCGCATGCGTGTTTGAGACCCCTGCTCTACACTATCTGCTGATCACAGCTACACAGCTGTAAACAGTAGATACGTGCACTTTCTGCTTCCCTGGCCTCCGTGGAAAGCGAAAGTGAAAGTAGTTCATGTCTAGCACAGGAGTCATCACATGACCCTGTGCTACCATGACAACCATCGGAAGTCACGTGATCATGTCACGTGACTTCCGGTATCGGGCGGTAAGTAAAACTTTACCGCGATCGCGTTTATAATGGCGCTGTCACATATTGACAGCGCCATTACAGGGGTTAAACGGCACAAGCAGATAACAATTCTGCTCGCGCCGATCGCAGCATGCTGCTGCCAGGAGACCGCGGGCAGTAACGTTATGACCGCTAGGACGTAATTTTACGGCCCGCGGTCGTTAAGGGGTTAATATTTGGTTGCACACCCTTTGGTATAAATAACTGCAATCAACCGTTTCTTATAACCATCAACAAGCTTCTTACACCTCTCAACTGTATTTTTGGACCACTCTTCTTATGCAAATTTGTCCAGCTCTCATATTTGAGGAGTGCCTTTTTCCAACAGCAATATTAAGATCTCTCCACAGGTGGAATTTAGATCCAGTCTCATTGCTGGTCACTTCAGTACTCTCCTGCACCTTGCTTCTATCCATTTCTGGGTGGTTCTTGAAGTATGTTTGGGGTCAGTGTCCTGCTGAAAGACGCATGACCTAGGACATAAACCCGATGTCATGATTTACTCCTGGCTCAGCTGCAGCTGAGCCTTTTTTTTTTTAGTCTCACTTCTGATACAGGTCACATTAGGGGTTAATCCTTCCTGCCTCGTTGTGGAGGTCAGGCTACCTTTTAGGGCACTGTTTCTCTGGGACTACGCCAGTGATATTTCTGGCTCTGCTGTGTTCTGCTCGTGAGTGACCTGTTGTCTGCTCTGCCCCTTCCTGACCTCCGTATTCACCTTGATTCCGTTCTTGTCTTCTCCCTCGCTTCTGAGTTCTGATTTCCCGGCTACTGACTGCTTCCCTCTGACTACGTTTAGACTTTGCCCCTGTGTATTTACAAGACCTCATGTTGTGATACGGCTTTCTGACGATTCTACTGCCATCTGGTGAGCTTGACTAGTATTATCTCTGCTAGGGAATTCTCTGCTCATACGTTTTCTCCACTCTAACGCCCCCTAGTAGTTTACCAGCTAACTACCTTCTCAGGTAGTTTCAGGAATCCTCTCTGTCCCACATTACTGTGCTGTACTGCTATTGTACATCTTAGAGTACAACATGACACCTGACTTTCTGACACTGGACACTACATTTGCAACCCTCCAAAATCCTTTGGTAATCTTCAGATTTCCTGATGCCTTGCACACAGTCAAGGCATCCAGTGCCAAAGGCAGCAAAACAACCCCAAAACATCTCTGAACCTCTAACATATCTAACTGTAGGTACTGTGCTTTACTAAAAAGCTCTACCGTGGTCTCATCTGTCACAAGATGCTTTTCTAGAAGGATTTTGGCTTACTCACGTACGTTTTGTTAAACTGCAATCTAGCTTTTTTATGTCTCTGTCACCAGTGGGTCTCCTTTTTCAGGTTATTCAAATGTTGACGGATCGTTTGCACTGAAACTGATGCACCCTGAGCCTGGAGGACAGCTTGAATTTCTTTGGAACTTGATTTGGGCTGCTTATCCACCATCTGGAGTATCCTACGTTGAACCTTTCATCAATTTTTGTATGCAGTCTACATGCAGGGAGAATCAGTTACAGTACCATGGGTTGTAAATGTCTTGATTACCATATTTTTGGATTATAAGACGTACTTTTCCTCCCAAAGATTTGGGAGGAAAATGAGTGGTGCCTCTTAAAATCCAAATGTAGCTTACCAGGGGGTGGTCGGCTCTGGCTCTGTGCAGCGGCGGGCGGCCCTGCACTGCGACGCTCTGTGCGGTGGCAGGCGGCCTGGTCTGCTCTGAAAGGGTCTGTGCAGCGGCGGGGACCCTGCTCTGCAAGGCTCTGGGCGGCAAGGCACGGGCCATTTTGAAGATGTTGGAGGTAAGGACTTTCAAATAATGGTGCCCAGAGTAGACATGTGAACAGATGGCTCAAGCTCTCATCTGTGCTCACGCCAACTGCGGCCGCCTATATTTTGAAGCTCTCACTGCCGACGTCTTTAGAATGGTAGTGCCTCACCACCTGCAGCGAGCACCAGCATTGTGCAGTGCCGGCTGCCCTGGCATCGTGCAGTGCTGGCTGCCCCGACATCGTGCAGTGCCGGCTGTCCCAGCATCGTGCAGTGCTGCAGCCCACAGTGAATATCTGGGCCCCCCTCTGCACCGCCAATAGCATTGCCACCGTACTCTTATACTGACCCTGCCTCCTGTGATCGATCCCCGCTGCCGTCCCACCTCCCTGGTAAGACACAACCGGATTATAAAACAGACCCCATATATTTTGTTTACCTTTTTTTTTATCTCTAAATTTGGGGTGCGTCTTATAATTCGGTGCGTCTTCTAAAACTAAAAATAAGGTATGTTGCGCACTATGGACAAAGCAACATCAAGATCTCTGGAGATGGACTTGAGAACCAAAATTGTTTTAAAATATCAACAATCTCAAGGTTGCAAGTCCTAAAACAGTTCTCTTTTCCTCTTTCAGGTCTCCATGCTTAGTGTGGCACACACAAACGCACAATGCAAAGACTGAGTAAAGTTCTCCCCTTTTTATCTGTTTTCAGGTGTGATTTTCATATTGCCCACACCAGTTACCAGTTACAGGAGAGTTTGAACGAGCATCACTTGTTTGAAACAAAGTTGTTAACCCACAATTTTGGAAAAGTGTCAACAATTTTGTTCAGCCTATTTTTCTGGTTTTGTGTAAAATTGTGTCCAATTTGCCTATTTTTTTCTTCCTCTGATTTTTTTGTGTTGTTCCAATACTCACAAAGGAAATAAACACGTGTATGACAAAATTTGTAATTGTAATAATTTTATGGGAGAAATATTTAATTTTCTGGAATACTTTCAAGGGTGCAAAGAGGTTCGGCCATGACTGTATATACAAGTGCATCTCAATAAATTAGAATGTCATCAAAAAGTTAATTTATTTCAGTAATTCAATACAAAAAAGGGAAACGCATATATTATATAGAGTCATTACACATAGAGTGATCTATGCCTATATATTATATAGAGTCATTACACAATGAGTGATCTATTTCTAGTGTTTATTTCTGTTAATATTGATGATTTTGGCTTAAAGCCAATGAAAACCCAAAAGTCATTATCTCAGAAAATTAGAATAATTACCACAAAACACCTGCAAAGGCTTCCTAAGCATTTAAAATGGTCCCTTAGTCTTGTTCAGTAGGCTACACGATCATGGGGAAGACTGCGGACTTGACAGATGTCCAAAAGGCAGTCATTGACACACTCCACCAGGAGGATAAGCCACTAAAGGTCATTGCTATAGAAGCTGGCTGTTCACATTGCTGAATCCAAGCATATTAATGGAAAGTTGAGTGGAAGGAAACTGTGGTAGAAAAAGGTGCACAAGCAACCAGGATAACCGCAGCCTTGATAGGATTGTTAAGAAAAGGCCATTCAAAAATTTGGGGGAAATTCACAAGAAGTGGACTGCTCCTGGAGTCAGTGCTTCAACAGCCACCACACACAGACATCTAGGAAATGGGCTACAAGTGTCGCATTCCTTGTGTCAAGCCACTCATGACCAATAGACAATGTCAGAAGCGTCTTACCTGGGCCAAGGAGAAAAAGAACTGGACTGTTGCTCAGTGTCCAAGGTGTAGGTGTTGTTTTCAGATGAAAGTAAATTTTGCATTTCATTTGGAAATCAAAGTCCCAGTCTGGAGGAAGAGTGGAGAGGTCACAATTAGGGATGGGCGTACCTCCCAATGTTCGGTGTTCAGGAGACTCGCCCGAACTTTTTGTAAGGTTCACGTTCGGGTTCTGATATAACGCGAACTTGCGTTCGAACACCGAACTTGGACTTTACAGTTATGTGATGGGTTGGGGGGAGCTGTAAATTAAAGAATACAGTTAATAATAAACATTGTCATTATACTTACAGACCCCGCAATGCGTCCTGCACTCTGTCTCGCGCCGCTTCTGCTTCCGAGTACGATCATTGCTGTGCCCTCCCGGTAACCAAAGGACCTTCCGTGACATCATAGCATGTGACCAGTCACATGTAAATGTTGTATTATCTCATTGGCTACAGACTAGTCACATAGCTATGACGTCCGTCATGCTAGGTCCTGTCAGTGCATCTCTCCGGTACGCGGTGCTCGCCTAAGCATCTCAGTACTTGATATATTCGGCGAGTGCCGTGTGCCGGCGAGATGCTCGGGCACATGGTCGGCTCCCCGTCCCTGCATGTCGGTGCTCTTTACAGAGTCAGTCCACATGCAGGGATTGGCTGCCACAGCCGGTGATGAATAGCGGCGCCGGGAATCAGGTGATTGGAGATCACCATTGCTTTAGTAACCTGCCCGTCAGGTTACTATGACAACGGTGGTAGCGGTGATGTCACCGCTTACCAACCTGCAGCTTCTGCTCACTCATTGAGTGATTAGACTGCACGGGGAGCAGCAGCATTCTTCCTCCCATCCCGTGCTGACTGATATAGCAGAGCTGCATGGGTTGAAGAAGACAGAAGTCTAGGATCGTGGAGTGGTGAGAAGGAGTAATAAACATGGAGTCACTAAGTGTGTCTGTGTATTTATTTCTAATAAAGTATTTTTTCTCTGTGTCTTGTCTTTTTTTAACCCTTTATTGGAGATTCTTAATGGCCGGGTAAAACTTGCCTGACATTAAGAATCTCTGGCTTAATACTAGCTAGTAAAACAAAGCTTTTATTAACCCCTTATTACCCAGCATGCCACCCGGCACCAGGTCTGCTGGAAGAGTTGGATACAGCGCCAGAAGATGGCGCTTCTATGAAAGCACCATTTTCTGGAGTGGCTGTGGACTGCAATTCGCAGCGGGGGGGGGGGGGGGCAAAAAGCTTGAGCCAACCTGCGCTGCGGATTCCAATTCCCAGCTGCCAAGTTGTACCTTGCTTGACACAAAAATTGGGCACAGCCCATGGCAGTTTTTTTTTTAAATTATGTCATGAAATAATTTAAAAAAGTGCTTCCCTATATTTTTGGTTCCCAGACGGGTACAAATAGGCAGCTGGGGGTTGGGGGCAGCCCGTACCTGCCTGCTGTACCTGGCTAGCATACAAAAATATGGCGAAGCCCACATCTTTTTTTTTTTTTTTTTTGTTTTTTTTTTCGTTTTTTGGCAACAAAAAAAAGAAAAAAAAATGCTTCTCTGGATTTTCCATTGCCAGTGAAGTTAACACCAAGCAGTGGGGGTTAGCAGCCACTAGCTGCTTGGATTACCCTTAGCTAGCAATAGAAAATGCTGCGGAAGCCCACACATATTTTTTTAAAATTATTTATTTAAATAACTAAAAAAAAATGGGCTTCCCTGTATTTTGATTGCCTGACATCACAGTAGTGTAAAAATAAATAAATCATTAAAAAATAATGACATAGTGCTCCACGGTATTTTTGATTCTCAGTGCAGATAAAGCAGCCGGCTAGGGGCTGCCACCCCCATCTGCCTGATTTACCTTGGCTGGCGATCAAAATACAGGGCTCCCACCGTATTTTGATCGCCAATCAGGTAAAGCCAGGCAGCTGGGGGCTGGGATTCTTGGCAGCCCGCAGCCGCACCTGGAAATGACGCATTGTTTCTTAGCGCCATTTCCAGGTGCTATACCCGGCTAGTCCAGTGGCTGTGATGGTGGTGGCTCGCTGGGTAATAAAGGGGTTAATACCAACTTTGTCTTCGTAGATAGTACTAAGCCCGAAATTCATAGTGTCACGCCAAATTAGACATGGCCACCATGAATTTCTAGGAAGCAGTAAAAAAAACACAACACAACATAGAGAAATTTTTTTTATTAGAAATAAAACAAAAAAAACATTTAGAGACTCCATCTTTATTATAAAAAAAATCCTTAGTCCGACGTAATCCACTGGGACAGCAATGTCAACTCTGCTTCATCACTGTGCACGGACACAGTCTATACACAGTGAGAAGCAAAGCGCAAAGTCAACTCTGCTTCATCACTGTGCACAGACAGTGTGTATACACAGTGAGAAACAAAGCGCAATGTCAACTCTGCTTCATCACTGTGCACAGACAGTCTATACATAGTGAGAAGCAAAGAGCAAAGTCAACTCTGCTTCATCACTGCACAGACACAGTCTATACACAGTGAGAAGCACAGAGAGCCATGTCAGGTCTGCTACATCGCTCTGAACAGAGCGATGAAGCAGAGGCTGACAGTGAGGGGATGATTGCACTTGCGTCTTGCATTGAATTACCCCACTCTCAGGACAGGAGAGCCTCAGCTGCATGGAAATACATGCAGCTGACCCGCTGCCGTCGAGAGATTTTGCACCGTGATGCAATGACACTCACATCACGGCGCACCAGGACCTTTGATGACGTCATACTCACGTGACCAGTCTGTAACCAATGAGGTAATACAACATTCATACGTGACTGGTCACATGGGTATGACGTCACGGTCATGGCAGGTCCTTTTAGCCAGCGGCTCTTACCGGGGGAAACAGCAATGATCGGACGGACGGACGCAGAAGCAGAAGCGCTGGGAGGCAGATTCTGCAGGACGCGTCGTGGGACCTGTAAGTATGATCATAATGTTTTTTTAATAACATGCTTTTTTTTTTAACAGCTCCTGGACCCGAACTGTAACACGAACATCCCAGAAAGTTTGTGTTCGGGGTCATGTGCATGAACACCATGTGTCCGGTACGGACCCCGAACTTTACAGTTCGAGTTTGCCCATCCCTAGTCACAATGCAAGCTGCTTGAGATCTAGTGTGAAGTTTCTACAATCAGTGATGGTTTGGGGAGCCATGTCATCTGCTGGTGTAGGTCCACTGTGTTTTATCAAGATCAAAGTCAGCGCAGCCGTCTACCAGGAAATTTTAGAGCGTTTCATGCTTCAATCCACCGACAAGCTTTTTGGAGATGGAAATTTCATTTTCCGCAGGACGTGGCACAGTACCAATACCTGGTTTAATAACCACAGTATCACTGTGTTTGATTGGCCAGCAAACCTGTCTGACCTAAACCCATAGAGAATCTATGGGATATTGTCAAGAGGAAGATGAAAGATACTAGACTCAATAATGCAGATAAGCTGAAGGCTGCTATCAAAGCAACATGGGTTTCCATAACACCTCAGCAGTGCCACAGGCTGATCACCTCCATGCCACGCCGCATTGATGCAGTAATTCATGCAAAAAGAGCCTTGACCAAGTACTTAGTGCATTTACTGTACAGACTTTTCAGTAGGCGCCAACATTTCTGAGTTTAAAATAATTTTTTCAGTTGGTCTTATATAATACTCTAATTTTCTGAGATAATGAATTTTGGGTTTTCATTGGTTGTAAGCCATAATCATCAACATTAACAGAAATAAACACTAGAAATAGATCACTGTGTGTAATGGCTCTATATAATATATAGGAATAGATCACTTTGTGTAATGACTCTATATAACATATAGGAACAGATCACTCTGTAATGACTCTATATAATATATGTGTTTCCCTTTTTGTATTGAATGAATTAAATAAATTAACTTTTTGATTATATTTTAATTTATTGAGATGCATTTGTAGTATGATTTCCCCTACAGCCAGCCTACTATATACTTCATCATGGCCCCCACTTCTCCCCATATAGTATGTTAGTCGTCACAATCTCTTGTATACTCTATTATCTTTTCCATATGTATTATGATAGCATCCATAATCTCTTGTATACTCTATAATGACCCCCATAACTTCTTGTATACTGTATTATGGCCCCATAAATATATAACATAAAAAAATAAAGATTATACTCATTTAAACCTGATTCCCATGACCAAAGTCTCCGTCTCCTCTTCTGACTGCTATGTTGGGCCTGCAGAGGCAGCGTAATGAAACAATGTCATCGTGCTTGGGCACGCAGAAGTCTGGTTAAAGGCTGCAAAATCTCCGTGTGACAAAATACATTCACAGAGCTGAAGATACAGGGTACCGTTATTATAGGGGGGCTTGGTTTGTAGAGGGGCCAGCATGGAGATTGGGGATGAGAGGGAGTATGAAGATAGGGTGGGATACAGGGGCTGTGTATTTAGAAGGGGTAATGGGTGTGGGGCACTGAAAAGTCACAATGGCTTCTTGATTAGATCAAGAAAAAAAGGATGAGTAGGATTCCAATCAGAAAAGATGTTCACTGAGAGGTAACTAAATATGCAGGTGCATTTACAGTGGTATGCAAAAGTTTGAGCACCCACGGCCAAAATTACTTATCTGTATATTATTTTCATTTGCATGTTATTCAATTAGCAATATGACGTGTTTCGGATTGCGTCTCAAGCCATTTTCAAATGTACCATACAAATGTGATATACCTTAAAGGTGTACCAGAAACCCAAGTGAATTTCATTATAAAAAATTAAATCATCTAAATCAGCCTGCAATGTGTCTTGCCTTTAATATCCTCGTTTTCATCTCAAACAGTAAATCATTACATTTCTAGATTATAATCAATGTTCATATAGATACCCCACATTGCAGCATGATAATATATTCACAAAGAGGTCTTCAAAACCGCATTATAATTCATGTGAGCCTAATTAATAGAAACAAAATATATATATTTATACATATTGTGAGATGCCGAGGGGAGAAGTACTAGAGAACAGGTATGTTTCCCCTCGGTTCATTTCATATGTCTCCATGTATTGATTGTGGAGCGATTGGCCCATGCAAATGGGCTAGGAAAAATTGGGAAAGTTATGTCTGGCTCAGCAATAAGTTAGTCACTGAAGCCTGTTTATTTCAGCGTAATTTTGGGCTCGTTTTTTTCTGGAGCAATCAGTAGGAATGGCAGTGGGACTGGTTGCTCCCTTCTCCACATTCAATCCAGGGTTTTGATTCCTCACTGGATCAGCTGAAATAATCAGGAGGCATTCAGAACAAGGAGACTGCTGAGGAGAGCAGTACAAGCTCATGGCTGCTGAGGAGAGGTTCAGGCTCATGGCTGCTGGGGCTGAGACTCCATACCTCCACTGGCTGTGCTAAGGAACCCACACAGTAAGAGAATATTGTTTTGTTTGTTACATAGGTTTATTTTGTAGTTAGCATTCTGTTGTTAGTTAGTGGCCAGACGGCCGTAGACGTTTATTTTCCTGTTTTTGCATGTGTAACACTGAGGGATAAGTGTACACAATAAACACGGCAGTGGCCGTATGTATTTGGAACCTGCCAGTCTGCCGCTGTCATCTGTGAATCCAATGCCACTCGCTTGGACCAAAGCAAAGATCCCAGCTGAGCTATATTCCCTGTCTCACAATATATATACACAAAAACCTCATTAACTATTCTACAAACAAATCGCTATTGAGGGAGAAGTTAGTCTATTGATGTAGTTTTGAGAAGAAGTCCAATATCACAAGGATCTGGATAGTATTCTCCGGCTTCTGGAACTTGAACAGGTTCTCCACTCCTTCAAGATTAGAATTTGACGAGTTTTTCTCACCGTGTCACATTCCAACAAGACTCAACATCTAATGGATTTTGTCCAATACATAAGGGGAAAATCTCATCAAATAGTAAGTATATATACACATGTTGTGCAGAGTCAAATGTGTCGCTGACCAATTCTGGATTCATTAAATTCCTCAAGTTAAATCTCACATGGTGTCAGAACCTTCTCATCAAATATTTCTATTCATTAAACACTAATTTCCCTTGATATCTCAAGATTAATCAGAGAAACTATTACATTACTTTAGATCAATTATCCGAAAAGGGTTCAGCAGCACATACTGTATCTTACAGATATACAAGATGAATTATCTTCCAGATGTATTCTTTTTTTTTGTATATATTCTTTATTTAGGAAATTTCTTAATGATACAGAAATAAGATAACATGAAGTTAACAATCATAAACATGTGTTTTACAAAGAAATGTTGGGGTGGGAGGGGGAACAATGAAGGAAATGTAGGAAAGGTCCAATCACGGGGGATGGAGGAGGTAGAAGGAAAAAAGAGGAAGGGGGAAGGAGAGGTTCCTGCCCGTCTGTTGAAACTTGTGTCTTGTTGCAGTTGTTTGTATTTTTGAGTCTGTAAAAGGATTGTTGAAACTTAAATGTCCATGAACAGTATGATATTTACATATATGTACCTATTTGTTTTTGAAACCAAGTATGAGAAAAAACTGTGGAAAAAGAAAGCGCAATAGGGTCTTACCCCAATATATACAGGGTGAGGCAAAGAGTAATACTACTCACCAAACAGGGCTGTGAAAGTCACAACACCTATAACAGCATGTAACACCAAGTCCCGGCAGCGGTCCCCATAAGGTAGATAACAGAGAGTAGTAGAGATGGGTTTCAAAGCAGCGCCAAAGACCACTGGATCAGATTAGCTTAAGATTAATGCTTCTTTATTTCATGCACAGGTCAAGTCAACGCGTTTCAGGAGACACAGCTCCCTTCTTCAGGACAAACCAGCAAAGAATCATCAAATCGAGATTTGATGATTCTTTGCTGGTTTGTCCTGAAGAAGGGAGCTGTGTCTCCTGAAACGCGTTGACTTGACCTGTGCATGAAATAAAGAAGCATTAATCTTAAGCTAATCTGATCCAGTGGTCTTTGGCGCGGCTTTGAAACCCATCTCTACTACTCTCTGTTTTTGAAACCAAGATGAGATCCTGATGTATTCTTGAAAGGATATCCTAACAAATTCAGAGTTTATTCACCAATTTACATGATTTGACTAAAATCTCCTTGTAATTGAATATAAAATGTAGTAAGTCTTTCTCATCATACCATACTCAATGAGATTACTATATAATGGAATTCATCCTAATGTATAAAGAGCATCCTGCCAAGTAGTCTGTATGTGTCATAGGTGACAGACAGTTTATGTGGTATCTGGCAATAAAAGGTCATAGCATTTGGCTGCGCAAAATGTTCCCTAACTTTCTATTGTTACCTGCTATTTGTATCCATTGAACTAGGTAGCTTTCCTGCTGTTTTTTCATCTCTTCCCCTTTAGGACCTAGCGGAGCTCTCCTTCCGTCCAGCTACTGAATAGTATTCCCCTTGTCTTAAATACTCCCATCTTCCCTGGACTTGTGCTGGTGATATTATTCAGTTCTTTAAAGCTCTGGTTGCAAGCAGGTGGCTTGTACTCATCTGTAGTATCATTGCTGAAACTTTACTGAACTTCTACCTGAGTCATCTGTGGATAAGTAGTTCATGCACTTTTCCTATGTGTGTCCTCCTTATGTCTTGATTAGTGGGTTTCATTTGGAGCTCATCCCACCTGTTACCTATTTAGGGTCCTGCACTAGGGATACCAATGGTCAGGTATCCAGCTCAGCTTTCTGGCTTTTAGATTTTGTAAGGGACTCCTCCAGGATCACCTATTAAATCTATGTAGCCATCGGGCAATTGTCTATTTTTTTTATTTATTTATTTTATTGGTTAACAGGGAATCATTATAGGGGTCATTTTCTTGCAGTTTAATGGTGTTGGGTAGGCAATGTATCCACTTATTGATAATAGGGAGGATATAAGTTGGCTAGAAATTGGCATCTTTTTCTGAGGATTGTTTGGTTAAAGGGACAATATACATTTAAAACCTTTATGGGGAACGGTACAGTACCCAGGTGAGGTCTAGCTGCTGAAAACACAATACATAATGACCTATTTACCGGTTGCTGTGTACCTATGCCATGCTAACCATTTTTCTTAATTATAGTACCTTGACCAAGAACACAAACAAATACAACAAGCTCATGTATCAGAGAAAATATATGTATCAGGTAGAAGAGGGGAGACAGCCATCTCCTGGTCCCAGGTCCAGCATGTTTTTGTAGTGGGATGCGTGGATCTATGCAGGTCTCCCTTCAACCTTTACAGCAGTGGTGGTCATCAGGATGACTTGGAAAGACATATCGTATCTGGTTCCAGGGCTTGTTTGGTGAATCTCCTGATAAGGATCTGAAGTGGAGAAAACTCGAGAACGTATGTTGGTGAAATGTTTAGTTACTTGAACAACAGATTTAGTATCTGGGGCACTTCCAAACAGGATCTCATAGGGTCTTAACTTAGTGGTCCCTGCTGGGTGTGTCTAACATTGAACAATGCAAGGGGGAGACTCTCATGCCCTTGTTTCCCTGTTTCCTATACTGCCTCAATCTCTCAACCCTCCCACTATTCTGCAGATGGTATTGGGTGTGTAGGGCTAATTTGTTACCCAAGGCCTACCATATCTCTTTGGTTGGCAGTGAAATCAGGTCCCTGGTCACTTTCTATGGCCTCCGGGAGCCCACAGCCACACACTAGCTCAGTCTCTGATGTTTCTTGTTCTGTACGGCTCCATCCTGGATCCACTTGTCCTTTTCTTCTTCTGAGACTTGCTTTGGAGGGTCAGGACCATGTTTTCCCAAGACTTTCCATCTTTTTCTTTTCTCTTTACATCGGGGGTCACTTAAGGAACACAGATTGACTGACTATTTTTGTGGAAAATGGTCACATTCCTGATTCTTTGCCTGTTTTGTCAGCGAGGGCATCTCCTACTGCTTCTATTTAGGTGCCACCAATCTGTGCCTCAACCCTGATCGCCTCGACTTTGTCTGACAATAGCAAAGCAGTTCTACTATGGCCTCATGGTGACATACAGTTCAATTGGTAGTGATCGAGTAATGTCCCACAACGTCCATTGAATCTAATAGAGTTGCGTTCTGAGACCTTTCTCAAAAAGCAACTCCATAGGTCTCCGACACTTAGCGGCAACCCAGAATTTCTCAAGCTTGTGAGAAATTCTGTACTTATTGCTGTCCAGCAACAACTCCTATGCAACCTCATTGTGAAAAAGGGCTCATGAGCATGAGAAATTCTAGGCTCCCACAGACTGTCAGTGACCTATGGAGCTGCGTTCTGATAAAGTTCTCAGAACGTATACTACAGTTCAAAAGTTTAGGGTCACTTAGATATTTCCTTATTTTTGAAAGAAAGACACATTTTTTTTTCAATGAAACTAAGATTAATTTAAACAGAAATACACTCTATACATTGTTTATGAGATAAATGACTGTTCTAGCTGAAAAAGTCTGGTTTTGAATGCAATATCTACATAGGTATATAGAGGCTCATTTCTAACAACCACTACTCTTGTGTTAGAAGTATGTTAGCACAGCTGAAAACAGTTTTGCTGATTAGAAAAGCTATAAAACTAACCTTCTTTTGAGCTAGTTGAGAATCTGGAGCATTACATTTGTTGGTTTCATTAAACTCTCAAACTGGACAGAACTTTCCTGTGAAACTAGACAGTCTATTCTTGTTCTTAGAAATGAAGGATATTCCATGCGAAAAATTGTCAAAAAACTGAAGATTTCCTACAACGGTGTGTACTACTCCTTTCAGAGGAAAGTACAAAGAGGCTCTAACCAGAGTAGAAAGAGAAGTGGGAGGCCCCGCTGCACAACTGAGCAACAAGACAAGTACATTACAGTCTCTAGTTATAGAAATCAACGCCTCACAGGTACTCAATTTGCAGCTTCTTTAAATAGTACCCGCAAAATAAATAGTACCCGCAAAACGCCAGTGTCAACGTCTACAGTGAAGAGGCAACTCCGGGATGCTGGCCTTCAGGGCAGAGTGGCAAAGAAAAAGCCATATTGGAGACTGGCTAATAAAAGGAAAAGAGTAATATGGGCAAAAAAACACAGATATTGGACAGAGGAAGATTGGAAAAAAGAGTTATGTACAGACAAATCGAAGTTAGAGGTGTTTGGATCACACAGAAGAACATATGTGAAACACAGAACTACTGAAAATATGCTGGAAGAGTGCCTGACGCCATCTGTCAAGCATGGTGGAGGTAATGTGATGGCCCGGGGTTGCTTTAGTGCTGGTAAAGTGGTAGATTTGTAAAACGGAAAAGGGATTTTGAATAAGGAAGGCTATCACTCCATTTTGCAAAGCCATGCCATACCCTGTGGACAGCGCTTGATTGGAGCCAATTTCATCCTACAACAGGACAATGACACAAAGCACACCTCCAAATTATGCATGAACTATTTAGGGAACAAGCAGGCAGCTGGTATTCTATATGTAATGGAGTGGCCAGCCCAGTCACCAGATCTCAACCCTCTAGAGCTGTTGTGGGAGCAGCTTGACCGTATGGTACGCAAAAAGTTCCCATCAAGCCAATCCAACATGTGGGGGGGGGGGGGAGCATGGGGTGAAATATCTTCATATTACTTCAGCAAATTAACAGCTAGAATGCCAAAGGTCTGCAAAGCTGGAATTGCTGTAAAGGGATCATTCTTAGACGAAAGCAAAGTTTGTTGAAGAAAATTATTATTTTAAGTAAAAATCATTATTTCTAACCTCATCAATGTCTGGTCTATATTTTCTATTCATTATGCAACTCATTTGATAAATAAAAGTATGATTTTTCATGGAAAAGACAAAATGGTCTAGTTCAAATTACTGAACTGTAGTGTAGCTGCATAGAATTCGATGGATGTTGGGGGACATTACTCTTTTGACTACATCGTAACTTCCAGGATTTATTTTTTATTAATAAATTGGTGAATGAGGGAGTGCTTAATCCCCAATTGGATTACATCGGAACTTTAAAGATTTTTTTATCAATATATTGGTGAAGGAGGTAATGTGGGTGAGTGTTTATCCAAATAAACCTTATTTCCCTGTTTGGGTTTTTTTTTATACTGTATACTTGCCGGGTTATTAATAGGAGTGTTTAATAGACGCCTCCCCATTATTAACCCCTGGGCTTAATGCTAGCTGTCAATTCACAACTGACATCAACCCCAAAAGTATTACTCCGATTGCCACCGCACCATGACAAACAGGATGAGCAAGGTAAGCAACAGAAGTGGTGCATCAATGCGCCATTTCTGGGGTGTCTGCGGGCTGCTTTTTTTCAGGCTTGGAGGGGCCAAATAACCATGACCCTTCCCACCCTGATAATACCAGCCCCCATATGTCTGCTTTACTTTGACTAGTTATGGAAAATAGAGGGGACCCCAAGCCATTTTTTAAAAAATGTCTTATTTAAATAATTAAAAAAAAAAATAGTACGATCCCCTGTATTTTTGATAACCAAACAAGGTAAAGCTGACAGCTGAGGGTTGCAGCCCAGAGTTGTCTGTTTTACCTGTGCTTGTTCTTAGAAAAAAGGGACCGCAAGTCATTTTTTTTGTTATTCCCTATCCACGTGGTTGGAGGGCAATTGCCCCTGCTTTGCTTCCTTTTGCAGCCCTGTAGCCCTTACTACGACCATTTTCCAACACACAAGTTCGGGTTTACATTGACTTATATGGGGATTGGCATACAGGTCAAGTTCGGGTTCCAAACCAAACTTTTATTGAAAGCTTAAGGGACTCTGTCAGCAAATAATGACTGTTCAAACAAAGCACAGATGCTCTGTGACTCTTGGCGTGGCAAAATAATGAAGTGCACCTTCCCATCTACTTGTTTCCCTGTATCCTCCCTCTTCTTTGATTGACAGTTCTGACTCATAGAGCCAGAGAAGGGCAGAAATAGATGGGAAACAAGTAGGTGGGAAGGTGAACTTAAATGTTTGGCCACATCATGATGCACCAAGTGCCTGTGCTTGGATTGAACAGTAATTCTTTGCTGACAGAGTCCCTTTAAATGGGAGCCTGCCACCAGACTTCAGTTATGGGGTTGATCCACGTAGTGACTACAGTGATTTCTCAGAGCACCACTGACTATACTGTAAAAGGCAGCTGTAATCTTTCCCCGACACTTTGATTGACATCTCACTCTTCATAGATGTGTTGTAAAGCCAGCTCGGGGTGTGCTTACAGCCCCCACTTGCAGGATAGGGGGCAGAAGCCACTTGGCTTTTAGCCAGAGTTTTGACTTTAAGGGAGTCTGTCAGCACAAATTGATTGTTCAAAAAAAGTAGAGATACTCGGTGCATCATGGTGTGGCTAATCATTTAAGTGCAAAGATAGATGGAAAACAAATAGGTGGGAAGTCCACCTAAATGTTTGACTATGTCATGATGCACAAAGCAACTGTACTAGATATGAACAGTCATGCTGTGCTGACAGAGACTCTTAAAATCCTTACCCCCTTAACCTCTTCAGGACCTTGGACATACCGGTACCGAAAAGATCATGTGGCTTCCTTTCATAAGGGCTCGTGCAGCGAACCTGCATATTTCCCCCACACGTCAGCTGATCTGAAATATCGCTCTGTACAGAACAAGTGATCAGAGTATCGCAGGTTCAAACCCTTTAAGGGGACTAGTAGAAACAATAAAACGGGGATACAAAAAGTTTTTAAAAATTTGAAAAAAACCCCCCAAAAAACCCCCCACACAAGTTCAAATGGCCTCTGTTTTGCCCCATTGAAAATAAAAAAAAAAATACACCTATTTGGTATCGCTGCATTCAGAAATGTCCGATTTATCAAAATATTAAATAATGTATTCTGATCATTAAAATGCGTAACGAGAAAAAAATCAAAACACCAGAATTACGTTTTTATTTTTTGTCGCCACAATATTTCAATAAAATGCAATATGAGGCAATCAAAACATTGCGTCTACCCCAAAATGGTCTAAATAAAAATGTCAGCTCAGGACGCAAAATATAAGCCCCATATTCAGAAAAATGAAATGTTACAGGTCTTGGAAAATGGCAACAAAAGAGCAATACTTTTTTTTAACAAAATTTCAGAATTTGTTTTTTTACCACTTAAATACAAAATAACTATACGTTTGGTATCTATGAACTAGTACTGACCTGGGGAATCATATTGCCAGGTCAGTTTTACCACATAGTGAACATGGTAAATAAAACTGGAAAAAAACAATCATGAAATTACACCTTTTTGCAATTTCACTGCATTTAGAATTTTTTTCACAGTGCTATATGGGGAAGAATGAATGCTGTCATTCAAAAGTACAACTCGTTCTGAAAAATATAAGCCCTCATATAGCTATATTGATGAAAAAATTAAAAAAGTTATGGCTCTTGGAAGAAGGAGACGAAAAAACGAGAAGGAAAAACAAAAAACGGCTGATGCACGGATTTCTTTTTATCCCTTTTTAATCTAACTTGTTTTTAAATGTTATTGGAAATACATTTCTTTTTTTGTTTAAATCAGCAGTAAATACCTGAACGTAGCTAGGAGCACACATTTCCATATCAAGCTTTTTTATTTTAAACTACGGATATTTACTACGCTGAATATTTACTACTACTGTCAAGCCCCCTTTTGCAGCTGCTAAGAAAAGGGCTTTTTAAGTTTGCCCACTGACAAAGACATGAACAGTCTATAATTTTAAGCGTAGGTTAATTTTAACAGTGAGATAGAATATCCATAATAAAATACAGAAAGAAGGGAATTTTGTTTACTTACCGTAAATTCCTTTTCTTCTAGCTCCTATTGGGAGACCCAGACAATTGACAATTGGGTGTATAGCTTCTGCCTCCGGAGGCCACACAAAGTATTACACTTTAAAAAGTGTAACCCCTCCCCTCTGCCTATACACCCTCCCGTGGACCACGGGCTCCTCAGTTTTGGTGCAAAAGCAGGAAGGAGGAAACTTATAAATTGGTCTAGGGTAATTCAATCCGAACGATGTTCGGAGAACTGAAGACCATAACCCAAAAGAACAACCAGCCCAAAGGGCACAGGGGTGGGTGCTGAGTCTCCCAATAGGAGCTAGAAGAAAAGGAATTTACGGTAAGTAAACAAAATTCCCTTCTTCTTTGTCGCTCCATTGGGAGACCCAGACAATTGGGACGTCCAAGAGCAGTCCCTGGGTGGGTAAAAGAATACCTCAATAAGAAGAGCCGAAAACGGCCCCCTCTTACAGGTGAACAACCGCCGTCTGAAGGACTCGCCTACCTAGATTGGCGCTGCCGAAGCATAGGAATGCACCTGATAGTGCTTCGTGAAAGTGTGCAGACTAGACCACGTAGCTGCCTGACACACCTGCTGAACCGTTGCCCGGTGCCGCAATGCCCAGGACGCACCTACAGCTCTGGTAGAATGGCCTTTCAGCCCTGAAGGGAGCGGAAGGCCCGAAGAACGGTAGGCCCCGAGAACCGGTTCCTTGATCCATTGAGCCAAGGTCGACTTGGAGGCCTGAGAGTCCATACGCTGGCCAGCGACAAGAACAAAAAGCGCATCTGAACGGCGCAGGGGCGCCGTGCGAGACACGTAGAACCGGAGTGCTCTCACTAGATCCAAAGAGTGCAAAACCTTTTCACACTGGTGAATTGGATTAGGGCAACAGGAAGGTAAGGAGATATCCTGATTTAGATGAAAAGGAGATACCACCTTAGAGAGAAATTCCGGGACAGGACGACGAACCACCTTATCCTGGTGGAAAACCAGGAAGGGAGCCTTGCATGACAGCGCTGCAAGCTCAGACACTCTCTGAAGAGATGTGACTGTCACTAGGAAGGCCACCTTCTGCGAAAGACGGGAGAGAGAGACATCCCGCAGCAGCTCAAAAAGGCGGCTTTTGAAGAACCGTCCGGACTCTGCTAAGATCCCAGAGTTCCAACGGATGCTTGTAAGGTGGGACCATGTGGCAGACCCCCTGCAGGAACGTGCGGACCTGCGGAAGCCTGGCTAGACGCCTTTGAAAGAAAAACACGGAGAGCGTGGATACTCTAGAGAGAGAGCCGAGGGACAAACCCTTGTCCATTCCAAATTGTAGGAATGAAAGGAATGTGGGTAAGGCAAACGGCCATGGAGGAAAGCCGTTATCAGCGTACCAGGATAGAAAGACTTGCCAAGACCTGTAATAGATCTTGGCGGACGTTGGCTTCCTGGCTTGTCTCGTGGTGGCAATGACATCCTGAGATAACCCTGAAGACTCTAAAAGTCAGGGACCAATGGCCACCTAGTCAAGTTGAGGGCCACAGAATTCAGATGGAAAAAACGGGCCTTGTGACAGCAAGTCTGGGTGGTCTGGAAGTGCCCACGGTTGACCCACCGTGAGATGCCACATATCCGGATACCACGACCGTCTCGGCCAGTCTGGAGCGACGAGAATGGCGCGACGGCAGTCGGACCTGATCCTGCGTAGTACCCTGGGCAGCATCGCCAGAGGGGGAAACACATAAGGCAGTCGAAACTGCGACCAATCCTGGACTAAAGCGTCCGCTGCCAGAGGTCTGTGATCCTGAGACCGTGCCATGAAGGCCAGGACCTTAAGAGATCGACGTCCTGCGTTCCTCAGGGGCGATGGATCTCTCGAAGCACTTTTGGGTGCAGAGACCATTCCCCCGCGTCCATGCCCTGATGACAGAAAAAATCTGCTTCCCAGTTTTCTACGCCCGGGGTGTGAACTGCGGAGATGGTGGAGCCTGTGGTTTCCACCCACTGCAGAATCCGCCGGACTTCCTGGAAGGCTTGACGACTGCGAGTGCCGCTTCGGTTCGCGAACGGCACTGCCTCCATAGCTGCAACCATCTTCCCCAGGAAGTGCATGAGGCGCCTTAAGGGGTGTGACTGACTCCGAAGAAGTGATTGCACCCCCGCCTGCAGAGAAAGCTGTTTGTCCCTGGAGAGTCGCCAGAGCGACGTGTTGACACGCCACCTGAGAAGGGGCCTAGAGGTTCTGAAGAAACGAGCCGCAGGACGAGAACTGAACTCTATCCTGCAACCATGAGACAGAATGTCTCCCACCCATCGGTCTTGAACTTGTGGCCACCAGGCGCCGCCGAAGCGGGAGAGCCTGCCACCGACCGGGGATGCGGCTAGGGTAGGCCGAGAGCCATGAGGAGGCCGTTTTGGAGGCAGTGCCCCCTGCGGCCTATTGGGGTCGTGACGTGGGCCGCCACGCATATGAGTTCCTCTGGCCTTTCTCCGGCCTGTTGGACGAAGAAGAATGTGGCTTGTCGGAGGGACGAAAGGACCGAAACCTCGATTGGATCTTTCTTTGCTGAGGTCTCTTAGGTTTGGACTGGGATAAGGAGGAGACCCTTTTCTTGGATTCCTTAATAATATCATCCAATCGTTCGCCAAATAAACGGTCGCCAGAAAAAGGCAAACCAGTTAAGCCGAGTCTGGTTCCCTTTCGCGCAGCCACATGGCCCTGCGAACTGCCACGGAGTTAGCATATGCTACAGCCGTGCGGCTAGTGGAGTCCAGGACGGCGTTCATGGCGCAGGACGAAAAAACTGATGCCCGAGAGTCAAAGACGGAACATGCAGAGCAAAATTCCATGTGACAGCATTAAACTCCTTCAGACAAGCCTAGATTGCTTGGAGAGCCCACACGGCTACAAAGGCCGGGGCGAAAGACGTGCCCGTGGCCTCATAGATGGACTTCACCAAGAGCTCTGTCTGTCAGTGGCATCCTTCAGGGATGATCCATTTGCAACAGACAACGGACCTAGCAGCCAATTTGGAGACTGGACGATCCATCTTGGGAGAATGAGCCCAACTCTTAACGACTTCAGATGAGATAAAAAAACTGTGGAGGAAAGAAGCGCAATAGGGTCTTACCCAAATAACATTGGGAGAAATGCAAGGGGAGATCTTACTCACCTATAGGGGTTGTGAAAGTCACAACTCCTATATCAGCATGTGTGTAGATAATCCAGAGTCACAGCAGCGGTCCCTCGGTTTGGCAGATAACAGAGAACAATAGGATGAGGGTTTTCAAGCCGCGCCAATGACAACCAACATTAAGCTGTTAGATCAATGTTGTCTTTTATTCCAATTACAGGTCTACGCGTTTCGGAAGGCACCCCTTCCAATTTACTGATAACATATAGTAATGACAGTGCTCTGATCAAAAGCATTGTCAGAAAGCATTGGGGAATCCTTTTAAAGGATCCTTATCTGAAGGATGTTATTCCAGAAGTCCCTGGTATTACATTTCGGAGGGCATCTACATTAAAAAATCAACTAGCCCCTAGCCGTCTTGGGGAGACCAATAATTCGGGCACTGTAAATAAAACCAGGGGATCCTATAAATGTCTGTCTAAAAATTGCTTGTGTTGCAAGTCTATACAGCATAAAAGAACCGATTTTAGTTCCATGACAGGCGGAGAGATATTTCCCATTAGATCATACCTTACCTGTCAATCTGAATATGTCATCTATTTAATTGAGTGCGAATGCAATAAACAATATATTGGGAGAACAATTCAGGCTCTACACAACAGGGTAAACTCGCATAGACATAATATTAAGATAGGATTTATGATGCACGGTCTATCTAGACATATCACGATAGTACACAAAGGGATCTCTAAACTTAGGATCACTCCGATTGAACAAATACCCTCTTGTGCCCATAATCGCATGGATGCATTAAAAAGAAAAGAGACATATTGGATCTATAAATTAAATACGTTAAAACCCTTGGGACTAAATGAGGTTACAGACTTGTTTTTTTAATATGGGTCCTTATACTTATTGTTTTAATCACATGAGCTAATAATTGTTAATAATTGAGAGTGATGTCTTCTTATTATTATTTAATACTTGTAATTTCTTGTTTTTATATTTATGTGTTTTATAGTTATACATTTATTATGCGATAATTTATTTAGAAATGAATTGTTCAGGTCTTAAATACGCGATTTTAATATTATAACCCCGATTTTATATCCTAAAATCCTATACATATTTAATTTTTATCTTAATTTTTTATATAATTTTTTAAAAAATTTTTTTTATATATACACATCTAATACGTTATTTTTATCTAACAGTATAGTTCCTATTTATGCCCCTAATCCCTACACATATATAGAAAAGTTTTTAATTAATATAACACCATAACAGAAATTTGTTTGAGATACAGATTATGGACATGCGCACAGGCTTTTTTTCCCACGCTTCTGAACTCTTTTCACCTCTTTAATTGATTTTCATTACACTCGCTACATATCTATTAGTTGGGGCATGCGTGGTAGCCTTTTTTCCCACGCTTATGATCCAAGTTAAAACTCTCACAGTATGAAGGGGCTTAGCCTCCTTTCTGCACTTAAAATACATGTCTAGGGCTGGATGGCTTGAATGAGAGCCATGCAGCTTTAAGACGGATACATCCAACCGGGCTGTAATGTTCGGATTTCTATTCACCTTTGTGGACACACACAGGATTCACATATGTGGACCTTTAATTTTCGGGCACTTTACTTGACATATGGATCACTCTGTTTTCACGGATTTAGTATGATCTGTACTATAAGGGGCTTCCTCACCCCCTTTTTTTCCTCCCGTTTTTTCATTTTTCTCACAATTTTTTTACACAACCACCTTTTAATCGATCTTTTTCTTTACTATGAATAAGAGTTCCTTAGTGGCTCTAGATGTAACAAGAGGGTTCACTTCAGCAACTTTGATTTGGATGTTACACAGAGATGGTGTTCTAGGCAAAGGTTAATACTCCACTTTCTCACGTTATATATATGAATAGACATATAGATGTCTATATACACAGACACATTTTTTTGGCATACAATTATATGACAGAAATAAAAAGAAAAAAAGAGTCTTTACACGCACAATTTTTATTTTTGAAAAAGTTTTTTATTTTTGATACTGCTGCTGTTTTTTCTGATAAGGGAATTAATGATTGTAAATACTTTATTTATGAAATTGAAGATAACTAAGATACTACGTCATTGTAATTTTCAAATGTACTGATTCCCGCCGATTTTTTCAAAAGTGGGTGGATCATGACGTCATCAGTGGGGTATATAGTGCTGTAAGGTCACCCTGGACAGCAGATTTTATGTTTTCTTGCCATCTGGTCCTGAAGAAGGAAGGGGTGCCTTCCGAAACGCGTAGACCTGTAATTGGAATAAAAGACAACATTGATCTAACAGCTTAATGTTGGTTGTCATTGGCGCGGCTTGAAAACCCTCATCCTATTGTTCTCTGTAAACGACTTCAGATGGAAAGGGGTAACGCGTGTCAGTGTGACGTTTAACCCAACGCTTGTCCGGGACCGCTCCGGGTTTCTGGACAGCATCCCTGAAGTTAGAGTGAACAAAAAACGTATTGCTTGTACGTTTGGGGAACGGAAACTGGAGTTTCTCCTGCTGAGAAGCCGACTCCTCTACAGGAGGAGGCGGAGGAGAGCGAACCAGCACCTGGATGATGAACGAGATAAGATCATTTACTAAGGCATCCCCCTCAGGAGTATCAAGGTTAAGGTTGAAGTCAGGGCCAGAGCCTTGAGCTCCCCCGTCCGCCTCGTCTTCCTGAGAGTCCTCAAGCTGGGATCCCTAGCAGCGTGAGGAAGTCGGGGAAGAGTCCCAGCGAGACCGCGTAGCCGGTGTTGGACTGTGGTCCGGGCAGGAGTCCTCCGCCTGAGACCTAGTGCTCAACCTGGGAACGCGATGCGGCGCTAACCAAGCGGGGCCTGGATGAGACAAGCTAACAGGGCCAGGGCCTGTGAAAGGTCCAGTCTGGACTGCCATGCCTCAGGGAGCTTGGAAGACCATTTGATCATATGAAAATGACTGAGGGCCAACACCGGTGACTCTGTCCCTGCAGCCTGCTCAGGGGGAGCAGGGGGGTCTACATGAGCCGAGGGGCCCACCAGTGCCCGAGGCTCCGGCTGAGCAAGCTAGGCAGGAGTCGAGCATTGCTCACAGTGAGGGTAGGTGGATCCCACGGGTAACATAACCCCACAAGAGGTACAGACCGCGAGAAAAACCTGTGCCTGTTGTCTCCTAGGAGAGTGACCACTGAAGGTAAATTGAACAAAGGGTATACAGTCTGTCCGAACTGAAATATATACATATGTATCCGGCACCCTAGGGGGACCAGCCGCGGGTGCTGTGTTTACCCTGAGCTCCCCTGAGAAGCACCCACCGGCAGAATGCCAGAAAATGGCCGCCGGAGCTCTCAGGGGAGGAGTGGGGCCGAGGGCGGCGCCAGCAAAGAGCGGGAGTCTGGGTTCCCCACGGTGGTCAGTGAGGGGGGAGGAAGACATGCAGGATGTTCCAGCCCTCACATCCGACGTCATGTCGGTAATCCCGCCCTTACCCCTGACAGGCAGGCCCGGGGGCGGGATTTTCGCGACTAGGCCGCGGTGAAGCCGGGGACTAAATTTGAGGCCGCGCCCGACCAGCAGGCCCGGAAGTCCACCTGCCTCCTCAGTTTTACAACTACCGCGGCTTCCGGGAAGAAGGTGCGTTCCCTGTACAGTCCCCAATGGGGACACAGAGTACCTTTAAGTAGCAGGGCCCGGTCCCTGAGGTTGAAGAGGCTCCGGTCCGGCAGGTTCCACCAGGGGCTGCGGATGGAGCACGGTCCCAGCAAATGGATGACCGCTCAGGTCCCACTTCTTCCAGCCGCATAAGGGATGGTGAAGGAGACGACCTGTGGCTCCAGCCTCCGTACCCGCAATGGGTACCGTCTGGGGTCCCCACAGTGGCCAGTGAGGGGGGAGGAAGACATGCAGGATGCTCCAGCTGTCACATTCGACATCATGTCGGTAATCCCGCCCTTACCCCTGACAGGCAGGCTCAGGGGCGGGAGTTTCGCGACTAGGCCGCGGTGAAGCCGGGGACTAAACTTGAGGCCGCGTCCGACAAGCAGGCCCGGTCGGCGCGGAAGTCCACCTGCCTCCTCAGTCTTACGACTACCGCGGCTTCCGGGAAGAAGGTGCGCTCCCTGTACAGTCCCCAATGGGGACACAGAGTACCTTTAAGTAGCAGGGCCCGGTCCCTGGGGTTGAAAAGGCTCCTGTCCGGCAGGTTCCACCAGGGGCTGCGGATGGAGCACGGTCCCAGTAAATGGATGACCGCTCAGGATCCCACTTCTCCCAGAGCCGCATAAGGGATGGTGAAGGAAAACGGCATGTGGCTCCAGCCTTTGTACCAGCAATGGGTACCTCAACCTTAACAACACCGCCGACATAGTGGGGTGAGAAGGGAGCATGCCGGGGACCCCGTGGGGGTCCTCTTTTCTTCCAACCGACAACTAAGTTATGAGAATGCATGAGTGGATGTGTGCCTCCTTCCACACAAAGCATAAAACTGAGGAGCCCGTGGTCCACGGGAGGGTGTATAGGCAGAGGGGAGGGGTTACACTTTTTAAAGTGTAAACTTTGTGTGGCCTCCGGAGGCAGAAGCTATACACCTAATTGTCAATTGTCTGGGTCTCCCAATGGAGCGACAAAGAAATCACATTGTATAAATTATATACATTAATTTGCATTTTGCAGAGAGATAAATATAAGTATTTGATCCCTCTGGCAAACAGGGTTTAATACTTGGTGGCAAAACCGTTGTTGGCAAGCACAGCAGTCAGACGAGCTTCAACTCCCTCCATACGTTTTCTATGGAATTAAGGTCTGGAGACTGGCTAGGCCATTCCATCACCTTAATGTGCTTCCCTTTGACCACTCCTTTGTTGCCTTGGATGTATGTTTTGGGTCATTGTTGTGCTGGAAGACCCAGCCACGACCCATTTTTAATGTCCTGATGGAGGGAAGGAGGTTGTCGCTTAGGATTTTACGGTACATGGCTCCATCCATTGTCCCATTGATGCAGTGAAGTAGTCCTCTGCCCTTAGCAGAGAAACACCCTCAAAACATAATGTTTCCACCATGTTTGACAGTGGGAACGGTGTTCTTTGGGTTATAGGCAGCATTTCTCTTCCTCCAAACACGGCGAGTTGAGTTAATGCTAAAGAGCTCAATTTTTGTCTTATCTGACCACAGCATTTTGTCCCAATCACTCTCAGAATCATCCAGGTGTTCATTGACAAACTTCAGACGGGCCCGCACATGTGCCTTTTTGAACAGTACAGTGGAACCTCATTTAACGAGTAACCCAGTTAACGAGAACTTCGCTTAACAAGCAAAGCTTTCTGTAAATTTGTAACTTGGTTTACGAGAAAGCTTTGCTGTACGAGCAAAATACTCACCGCACACACTTCCGGTTCTGTACATCCATTGCGCTCTGACCTGCTCTTGTAGTCCACACAAGCACGCACAAAACACACACGCTTGCACACACATACAGTATTATGCTCACCTTACCTTCCATCGCCGGCCTCATGGTTCTTGTAGTTCGCCGGTACATCGCGACGATGGATGAATCCTCACGGCGAACTACAAGACCCAGGAGGTCGGGTCCTGTAGTTCGGCACTCTAGGATGTGTATCCGCAAGCATCGCGACGAGGCAGGAACTTCGGCTGTCAGACGCTACTCAAAGGCAGCGCGCTGACCAATCAGAGGCAAGCGGCTCCTGCCTTTGACGTCAGCGCTCTGGGTGCGGAAGTTCCTCCCTCGTCACGATGGTTACCAGATACACAGCCTGTACTAGCGAACAGCAAGTCCCAGGAGACCGGCGATGGAACGGAAGGTAAGGTGAGCATGATATGTGCTTGTGCGTGCGTGCGTGCTTGTGTGTGTGTGAGTTTGTGCGTGTTTGTGCATGTGTGGAATGGGACCAGGATGGGACATTTAACAAGTTCTGGAACGAATTGTCTGTATTGTAATGATTTCCTATGGGAAATCTTGCTTTGCTGAACAAGTAATTTGGTTAACAAGCACAGTCCCAGAACGGATTGTTCTCGTTAACCAAGGTTCCACTGTATTACTTTGTGGGCACTGCAGGATTTAAAGCCATTACGGCGTAATGTGTTACTAATGGTTTTCTTGGTGACAGTGGTCTCAGCTGCCTTGAGATCATAAAGCAAGATCCCCCTGTGTAGTTTTAGGCTGATAATTATAATTTTAATAATAATAATATTCTCTCAACTTCCTCATGATCCTGGTGAGATTTTGCATGGAGCCCCAGATTGATGTCGATTGACACTCAGTTTGTATTTCTTACATTTTCTTACTATTGCACCAACAGTTGTCTCCTTCTCACCCAGCGGCTTAGGCTAAGTTCACACTTCCGTTGTTTTGCATCAGTCACAATCCGTCGCCTTGAGGAATTTACGGTAACCTGCAAAATATTTTGCAGGAATCCGTTTTTTCCCATAGACTTCTATTAGCGACGGATTGTGACTGATGGCCCTGAGTTGCATCCGACGTCTGACGGATCAGTCGTTTACCGCCATCAGGCGGGAGCATCGCTGAATGTAACTTTTTTTGTGTGCGGCGGATCGTTTTTTTACTGCTAGCATGCGCACAGTAAAAAACCATGAAGACTGTAAATTCAGTTGCAGTTCCAGCGGCCGGAACGATCAGCTGATCATTCACAAAAGCTGGTAAAACAGTAAAAAACCCCACAAAGGATCGTTTTTTTTGCAGCATCAGTCACATCAACTGTGCCACTATCTGCAACGCATCCGTTGCATCAGTCACACAACTGATGCAAAACAGTCACAAAACAACGAAAGTGTGAACTTAGCCGAACTTATGGTTTTGTAGCCCATTCCAGCCTTGTGCCTGACATCCTTAGAAAGCTCTTTGCTCTTGCCCATGTTGTAGAGGTTAGAGTCTGACTGATTAATTGAGTCTGTGGGCAGGAGTCTTTTATACAGGTGACAATTTAAGACAGCTGTCTTTAACCCCTTCAGCCCCGGGGCACTTTCCGTTTTTGCGTTTTTGTTTTTTCCTCCCCTTCTTCCGAGAGCCGTAACTTTTTTATTTTTCCGTCAATCTTGCCATATGAGAGCTTGTTTTTTGCGGGACAAGTTGTACTTTTAAATAAAATCATAGGTGTTACTATATGGTGTACTGGAGAACAGCAAAAAAATTCCAAGTGTGGAAAAACTGCAAAAAAAAAGTGATGGCACAATAGTTTTTGGAATGTTATATTCACGGTGTTCACTATATGGTAAAACTGATGTGTGGGTATGATGCCTGAGGTCGGTGCGAGTTTGTAGACACCAAACATATACAGGTTTACTTGTATTTAAGGGGTTAAAAAAAATTCACAAGCTTGTCCAATAAAAGTGGCGCACGTTTTGCGCCATTTTCCGAAAACCGTAGCATTCTCATTTTTCGGGATCTATGGCTCAGTGACAGCTTATTTTTTGCGTCTTTAGCTGTCATTTCTAATGGTACCATTTTTGTGCAGATACTACGTTTTGATCGCCTGTTATTGCATTTTGCGTAAAACTTGCGGCGACCAAAAAACGTAATTTTGGCGTTTGGTAAACGGCGTAGTGGCAAAAAAATTCCAATCAGATTAATTGATTTTATATTTTGATAGATCGGGCATTTCTGAATATGTGTATTTATTTCTTTTTTAACCCTTTAATTTTCAATGGGGGAAAAGGGTGGTGATTTGAACTTTGGTTTTTTTTTTATTTTTAAAACTTTACTTTTTTTTTATTTTACTAGTCCCGCTAGGGGGGCTATAGCGATCAGCAATCCGATCTCTTATCTATCTCTTATCTATCTGCTGATCACAGCTATACAGCTGTAAACAGCAGATTCAGTCACTTCCTGTTTGTCTCTGCTCTCGGCCGAGGGAAAACGAAAACGAAAGTGAAACTTCGTAGCTGCAGGCGTCATCACCTGACCCTGTGCTACGATGGCAACCACCGAAAGTCACGTGATCACACGTGTGACTTCCGGTGGGGGCGGCGGTAAGTAAAAATCATGGCCGCGCGCATATAGATCTTGCTGCCAGACTTTGGCAGCAAGATTTAAGGGGTTAAATGTTGCAAGTGGAAGCGAATCCACTCGCAACATGCAGGCACACATGTCAGCTGTTGAAAACAGCTGATATGTGTGCCGACCGCCGCCTGCCCGCGGCAGGGGGCGGGGCTTAACGGGACACGCTCCATGACGGATATATCCGTCCATGGTCGTGAAGGGGTTAATGCAGGTATTCAGTTAATTAAGAGCGTCAAAGTGGTCTGTAGGAGCCAGAACTCTGAGGGTATGTGCGCACGTTGCTTTTTACCTGCTTTTTTGCTGCTTTTTCTTCTGCGCTGTTTAATGCCAAAATGGATGTGTTCTTCTATTCAAGCAAAGTCTATGGGAATTTGGGTTTCTTGTTCACACTATGTTGTTCAAAATGCTGCCTTTTTGTGGCAGAACTTTGGTCAAAAACTCAGCTTTGCAGTGCAAAACCCAAATGGCAAAAACAATTGACATGTTGCTTCTTTGAAAAGCTGAGTTTTTGACCAAAGTTCTGCCACAAAAAGGCAGCATTTTGAACAACATTGTGTGAACAAGAAACCCAAATTCCCATAGACTTTGCTTGAATAGAAGAACACATCCATTTTGGCATTAAACAGCGCAGAAGAAAAAGCAGCAAAAAAGCAGGTAAAAAGCAACATGCGCACATACCCTTAGGGTGATTTCACATCAGCATTTTCCTGCCGCACTCGCAGATCCGGCGCAAGGACAGTACAGTACATTAAAGTTCACTGGCAAGCTCTGGGCACATACGGTCATGTGACCGGAGCATGTGACAGCATGTGACCGGGGCTTGCCGCACTGTCTGTGAATTGTATTGTACTGTATTGCCCTTATGCCAGATCCGGCAGTGCGGCAAAAAAAAACGCTGATGTGTGTGTGCGCCCTTAGGCTGCTTTCACACATCAGTTTTTTGCCATCAGGCACAATCCGGCAAAAACATGAAAAAACGGATCCGGCGTCTGTTGCCGCCGGATCCGTTTTTTCCCCCATAGACTTTTATTAGCGCCGGATTGTGCCGGATGGCCTTGCGTTTCATCCGTTTTTTTGCCGGATCCAGCAAAATTTACTTGTCCGGTGGCCGGATGAAACGTTGAAGTGAACGTTTTTGTGTCCGGCCAAAAAAATGGATCGCGCCGTACAGTGTGTTTTATAATGTAAGCCTATGGACGCCGGCGTAATGCGGCAAAAACCGGATCCGGCCGCCGGATTCGTTTTTATGAACTGAGCTTGCTCAGAATCACACCAGATCTGTCAAAAAACTGAAGGAACTGATGGAAAAAAACTGATGCAACTGATCCATTTTTTCGCCGGATCATGCCTGATGGCAAAAAACTGATGTGTGAAAGCAGCCTAAATTGTTGGTAGGGGATGAAATACTTACTTCTCTCTGCAAAATGCAAATTAATTTACATAATTTATACAATGTGATTTTCTGGATGTTATTTTTGATATGCTTTCTCACTGTTAAAATTAACCTACTTTTAAAATTATAGACTGTTCATGTCTTTGTCAGTGGGCAAACTTACAAAATCAGCAAGGGATCTAATACTTACTATCCCCACTGTATATACAAAGCAAAAAATATATATTTAAAACGTATAAAAAATGAAAAAACCTAAAAATTAGAATGACTCCTTTTTCTCCTATTGACATTAAAGATCTTAAAAAAAAATAAAACATATATAGTATCGCCATATGAGGAAAAGAACGGTCTGAAAATATAAAATGAATTAACCCAATTGATAAGAACTGTAAAGATTATAAAAAAACAAAAAAAAACTATGCAAGTTTGGCATTGCTGTAATTGCAATAATCTGGAGAACAATTATTCTGGTCATTTTTACAGCACAGTGAATGCCTAAAGACAATGTAAAAAATAATTGCAAAATTATGTTGTTTTTTGACGATTTCTTGGATTTTTTTCTCCTGTTGTCCAGTACAAGACATGATAAAATCAATGGGGTCATTCAAGAGTACAACTCCTGCCATGAAAAACAAGTCCTATGTCAGCAGAAAAAACAAAGTTATGGCTCTTGAATGAGGGATGGAAAAAAATAAAAGTGCAAAAGAAAAACACTACGCAGTCCTTAAGGGGTTAAACCTGTTACTCTGTATTATGGTGGCAGCATCTTTTCTAGACTTTCTGTAAGCTCAGAAAGTCTTTGATATCATGCTGATATTATGCCAATGTTTCTCACTTTTGAGAAAAAAAAATGTTCTTCTGGATAGAGAACATAAAAAGTAAAGCCCCTTTTCTTCAGATTCCTGGTGCTTCAGCTACAAAACCCCCATTCATATCACTTTATAAGTGTGACACAATAGTAAAGTCTTTGTAGAAAAATGCATTTGTTAAACAAATGTAACAATTTTTCCAGAGATTTAAATGGGTTGTTTAGTGTGATAAAGCGGTAAATGAATCTCAATCCTGACAGTGTGCTCGTTGTCAGGATTCCCTGGTATTGTTGGCGATTTGCATAGTTGCGGTCACATTCCGACTAGAACTTCCTCTCCTTTAAAGGGAACCTGTCAGCAGAAATTTCCCCTAAAACCTAAAAGCTTCCCCCTCTGCAGCTCCTGGGCTGCATTCTAGAAAGGTCCCTGTTATTATTGTGCCCCCTTTCTGACCAAAATACAGAGTTTATAAAGTGGTACCTTTTTGGATTTGGATTCTGTAAATGTGACACGGGGGCGGGCTGCCTGGCGTCCGTTATTCTGCCTCCTGCCGCTTTAGGCCATCCCCCCATCGCTGATTTCCATAGCTGTGGACGCCGCCCAGTGCTCCACAGGTCCCCGCGCATGCCCAGTGCCCATCTCTCGTGGATGAGCACTGTGCCCAGTGTCACCGCTGGTGACGTGCGCGCAGGCTTTAGATTATGGGCGGTGCTGTGATGTTTATTACCAAGCAACCGCCCATAATCGCAGGACCGCGCTTTCCCCCCTCGGCGTCCTTCGTTCTGCGCAAGCGTGGTGCTGCTGACCCCACGTCACCTCCTTCCCATCTTGCCCTGAGGCAGGAAATAGATGGGAAGGAGGTGACGTGGGGTCAGCAGCACCGCGCTTGCGCAGAACGAAGGACGCCGAGGGGGAAAGCGCGGTCCCGCGATTATGGGCGGTTGCTTGGTAATAAACATCACAGCACCGCCCATAATCTAAAGCCTGCGCGCACGTCACCAGCGGTGACACTGGGCACAGTGCTCACCCACGAGAGATGGGCACTGGGCATGCGCGGGGACCTGTGGAGCACTGGGCGGCGTCCACAGCTATGGAAATCAGCGATGGGGGACGGCCTAAAGCGGCAGGAGGCAGAATAACGGACGCCAGGCAGCCCGCCCCCGTGTCACATTTACAGAATCCAAATCCAAAAAGGTACCACTTTATAAACTCTGTATTTTGGTCAGAAAGGGGGCACAATAATAACAGGGACCTTTCTAGAATGCAGCCCAGGAGCTGCAGAGGGGGAATCTTTTAGGTTTTAGGGGAAATTTCTGCTGACAGGTTTCCTTTAAAGGTGTAGGATTCAAAGATAAAAATGCTTATTCAACCTCTTCACATGAAAACGGAGAATCGATTAATTGATAAATGTTCTTCCAGGCAAATACTATAGTTGAAATAAAGATAATATAGACATATATATATTTCATAACACATTGTAAATGTTTCACAGCAAACACACGCTATGGGCATAATCTGTGTGTCCATGTGTGGCACTCTGTCTGCTCCTCCAGCCTGCTGCCTGCACCTCTCTAGTTGGCAGATTCTTGTTCTAAGACCGATTTCATTTTTTTTCCACAGTGAATAAATGACTTTTGGAGGCAGGAGGAGGACAAGAATTGTCTCACTAGTGGAAAAGGAAGCTTACAGGATATCACAAAAGAGAGTACACCCATCACATTTTTCTATATATATATTTTATTATATCTTTTCATGGGACAACACTGAAGATATGACACTTTGATACAACGTAAAGTAGTCAGTGTACAGCTTGTGTAACAGTGTAAATTTTGTGTGCCCTCTAAATAACAACATACAGCCATTAATCTCTAAACCGCTGGTGAGTACAACCTATGTGAAAATGGCCAGCTTCCACCCATTTAGCCATTTTCCCTCCCTGGTGTCATGTGACTCAGTGTTACAAGGTATCGGGTCTGAATGGAGAGCAGGTGTATTAAATTTAGTGTTATCACTCACACATGCTCTTGGAAAGAGCAATAGTGAGAGTGTGTATGGGTGAGCTCTAAACACTCAGCTAAGGCTGAACCCTGCACTCCCCATTGTCCCTAGATGTTCCTTCTCCCTTAGCCCTGGCTGATCCTGGGCTAACCCTAGCAAGTGAGCTGGGCAGCAAGATACTAGTTTTACTACTAAACAAAAGGTCCAGTCACACTAAGCAACTTACCAGCGATCCCAACAACGATAGGGATCGCTGGTAAGTTGCTAGGAGGTTGCTGGTGAGCTGTCACACTGCGACGCTCCAGCGATCCCACCAGCAACCTGACCTGGCAGGGATCGCTGGAGCGTGGCTACACGAGTTGCTGGTGAGCTCACCAGCAACCAGTGTCCAGCCACACGTGCAGAGAGCAGGGAGCAGCGCACACTGAGCGCTGGCTCCTTGCTCTCCTAGTTACAGCACACATCGGGTTAATTACCTGATGTGTGCTGCAGCTAATGTGCACAGAGCAGGGAGCAGCGCACACTGCTTAGCGCTGGCTCCTTGCTCTCCTAGCTACAGCACACATCGGGTTAATTAACCCGATGTGTCCTGCAGCTACATGTTTACAGAGCAGGAGCCGGCACTGACAGTGAGAGCGGCGGAGGCTGGTATCAAAGGTAAATATCGGGTAACCAAGGACAGGGCTTCTTGGTTACCCGATGTTTACATTGGTTACCAGCCTCTGCAGAAGCCGGCTCCTGCTGCCTGCACATTTAGTTGTTGCTCTCTCGCTGTCACACACAGCGATCTGTGCTTCACAGCAGGACAGCAACAACTAAAAAATGGCCCAGGACATTCAGCAACAACCAACGACCTCACAGCAGGGGCCAGGTTGTTGCTGGATGTCACACACAGCAACATCGCTAGCAACGTCACAAAAGTTGTTCGTTAGCAGCGATGTTGCTAGCGATGTTGCTTAGTGTGACGGGGCCTAAAGTCAACACAAGGATAACTTCTCATCAGAGGTCAGCATAGAAGAACTATCACAGGCATATGGGAGAGCCAGGAGTGAGTATAAATAATAAAAGGGGAGTGGTAGCAGCTAAGATTACAACTATAAAAAATCTTAGCAGAATAAAAAAAAGGAACTTTTAACCCCTTACCCCTTCAGCACCAAATTAAGTTAAATCCAATTTATTCAAGATAAAGAGAACCTATGATCTGCTAATCGATGTGACTTTCTAATCACAGATACCGCAAAGGTCTCAGCCGAACTCAACACGCTCGTGATATCAAGCACTACTTTACATTGTATCAAAGTGTCATATATTCATTGTTATCTCACGGACAGATATAGTAAAATATTTACAAAATGTTAGAGGTGTACAATTGCTTATACTATTGATATAATGTAGCAAAGTGCTTATGCCCATATCTTACATAAGATAAGCCATTATTGTGCAGAAAGTATGCCTCCTATACCTGCACATCAACAGTGCTTACCCAAAAGGAGAGAACTGGCTCACTATCTTGGAATGGAGAATACATTGGTTTTCAGTATGCACACGCTATACCAGATGCTCTTTAGTGGATATAAATGCTATACAGCCTAGCGAGAAAACTATGGTTACTCATTATGTTTCATCCAGCAATGTCTTAGAATAACAAAAAAAAACAAACCCAAAAACACTGATGTCTTATTAATATCAACATAAGACAGATCCACCACTACATTTAATAAGCTGTAAATAGATATTAAAATATCAGATTGTTCTCTTCATTTAACATTCAATTTTGAAATTAAGGTAATAAGCTGCAACACAAAGACACAGAACATGGAAATTGTGACAAAATTCAAATGTCCATTGTAGAAACAAATTCATGACTGTTGCAATGCAAACAACAATTTTAAGGGTGTATGGACTTTTTGGTGTGTAACAAGAGTGGATTTTTGTGTAAAACATCTCCCACACTCTGAACAGGCAAATGGTTTCTCCCCTCTATGGATCCTCTGATGTATTACCAGTGTGGACTTCTGGGTGAAACTTTTGCCACATTCAGAACATGTAAATGGTTTCTCCCCTGTGTGGATTCTTCGATGGACCACAAGATCTGATTTCTGGGTGAACCGTTTTCCGCAATCTGAACATGAATAGGGTTTCTCCCCTGTGTGGCTTCTCTGGTGCACAAGAAGAACAGACCTCTGAATAAATGACTTCCCACACTCTAAACATGAGAAAGGCTTTTCGCCACTGTGAATTCTCTGGTGTTTTAGGAGATGGGAGTTTTGTGTGAAGCCCTTCCCACAATCTAAACACGGAAATTGTTGGTCTTCGGTTTGCTCAGTCTCATTTATCACATAATCGGGTTTCTCTTGGAGACTTTTTTCTTGATTACAGCTGTACAGCTGCTGGTTGCCTGTGTGAATTTTCTGGTGTTCTGAAAGGGTTGTTTTGCGTGTGAAGCTTTTGTGACACTCAGAACATGAATATGGCTTTTCGCCTGTATGGATTCTTTGGTGTCTTACTAAACTGGACTTCCGGGTAAAACACTTATCACACAGAAAACAGGGAAATACTTTGCCACCTCTGTGTAATGTACTGTGTGTAACAATATCTAAGTTATCTGGAAACCATTCTCCATACATAGCAGGATCTGATGGAAGTTCTCCACTGGTTGGCGCTGAATGGATATTTGGGTCACTTTCTTCTAAAGAATCTTCAGTGATGTTGTCTTCTGCTGTGCAATGATCAGATAAAACCAGACATCTGACTGAGGTGTTTCTGCTGCTGTGTCCTTTTGCTGAAACTGAAATATATTCAAGAACATGTCAAACATTAAGGAAAACAAATGTTAATAAAAGATTAAGACAACCCCCCCACTCGCAACATTAAATGTGACTATTCTTCTGTCACTGCCTGTATTTGTCAGTTCGATTTCCACTTCCCCAGAATGGCTACTGCAGAGGCTTAGCTAATATTGTGGAAAGTCTGAGCCACATCTCCTTCGCCTGCTTTCTGCTGTGGTATAGGTACAGCACACTTGTCATATGTGCTAGTTTACCCCACAACAATGAAAAATTCAAACTGTCCACATCTTCCACATAATAGTCACTGCAGATGTACAGTACAGACCAAAAGTTTGGACACACCTTCTCATCTCTAGATCAACTGTTAAGAGGAGACTTTGTGCAGCAGGCAGTCATGGAAAAATAGCTGCTAAGAAACCACTGCTAAGGACAGGCAACAAGCAGAAGAGCATTGTTTGGGCTAAAGAACACAAGGAATGGAAATGAGACCAGTGGAAATCTGTGCTTTGGTCTGATGAGTCCAAATTTGAGATCTTTGGATCTTTGTCTTTGTAGAAAAGGTGAACGGATAGACTCTACATGGCTGGTTCCCACCGTGAAGCATGGAGAAGCAGGTGTGATGGTGTGGGGGTGCTTTGCTGCTGACACTGTTGGGGATTTATTCAAAATTGAAGGCATACTGAACCAGCATGGCTACCACAGCATCTTGCAGCGGTGTGCTATTCCATCCGGTTTGCGTTTAGTTGGACCATCATTTATTTTTCAACAGGACAATGACCCCAAACACACCTCCAGGCTGTGTAAGGGCTATTTGACTAAGAAGGAGAGTGATGGTGTGCTACGCCAGATGACCTGGCCTCCACAGTCACCAGACCTGAACCCAATCGAGATGGTTTGGGGTGAGCTGGACCGCAGAGTGAAGGCAAAAGGGCCAACAAGTGCTAAGCATCTCTGGGAACTCCTTCAAGACTGTTAGAAAACCATTTCTGGTGACTAGCTCTTGAAGCTCATTAAGAGAATGCCAAGAGTGTGCAAAGTAGTAATGAAAGCAAAAGGTGGCTACTTTGAAGAACCTAGAATATAAGACATATTTTCAGTTGTTTCACACTAAGTATTTCATTCCACATGTTTTCATTCATAGTTTAGTTTTGATGCCTTCAATGTGATCTACAATTTTCAGAGTCCTGAAAATAAAGAAAACTCTTTGAATGAGAAGGTGTGTCTGTACTGTATGTGGAGTGAAGAAAACTGTATAGTGACTACACAAAGGTTTATTTAATTTTGAGGTGGAGAGGCTCTTTAATTGCCTAGACAGGAAACTATGCACATTAAAATATGTTGGTGGAAATTTTTCGTTATTACAATCTACATGCAAAAATGTTAAAATATTCCAGGACAATTCTGACACTCGTTTTGCTTTAACCTCTTCACGCCACATGACGTACTGGGTACATCATGGATCGTGTCACTGTAATCCCTGCCGGCTGCCGTGGGCAGCCGGCAGCAATCCTCGCACATGTCAACTGATTTGAACAGCTGACATGTGCGGCTATCAGGCATGAGTGGATTCGCTAACCACTCGTGCCTGTTAACCCCTTACAGTGCACTGTGAAAATGTCACAGCGCGCTGTACATGCCGGCCGCGGTAAGCACTTACCGGGTGCCAACGGAAGTTACGTGACATGATCACGTGACTTTCGATGGTTATCATGGTAGCACAGGGTCAAGTGATTACTCCTGTAGCTATCATGAGTCACTTCCTCTCACAACTGGCAGAGGGCCGTGTGTGAGAGAAGAGCACCTTTTCTGCAAATCAGAGCAATGCTGCTCTGATCTACAGAAAGGAACAAGCAATTTTTTTTTAAAAAAAGTTTTAAAAAAAATTAGAAAAAAAGAAAAAAAACCCCTAAAAGTTCAAATCAAGACCCCATTCGCCCCAATGAAAATTAAAGGGTTAAAAAAATAAAAATATGCACACACTTTATATTTTGATCGGGCATTTCTGAACATGGCGATACAAAATCAATTAATCTGATCGGTAAACAGCGTCGCAAAAAAAAAAAATCTAACCACCAAAATTAAGATTTTTGGTCTTCGCATATTTTGCGCAATATGCGATAAGAAACGATCAAAATGTAGCATCTGCGCAAGAATGGTACCATTAAAAACGTCAGCTCAAGACGCAAAAAATAAGCTGTCACTTCACCACAGATCTCAAAAAATTAGAACACTACAGATCACGGAAAATGGCGCAAGAAGTGCGCCATTTTTTGGACAAACTTGTGAATTTTTTTAATTCCTTAGATATAAGTAAAACTATACATGTTTGGTGTCTACGAACTCGTACTGACCTGAGGCATCACACTGACACATCAGTTCTACCATACAGTGCACACGGTAAATAAAATAACCCAAAAACAATCGGGCAGTTGCACTTTTTTTGGAAAAAAATTTCGCACTTGGAAATTTTTTGCCATTTTTTCAATACACTATATGGTAAAACGAATGGTTTCATTCAAAAGTACAACTCTAACCCCAACAAATAAGCCCTTATATGGCAAAATTGACGGAAAAAATCCAAAAGTTACAACCCTCGGAAGAAGAGGGGAAAAAAAAAAAAAAAAAGGAAAAACTGAAAATCGCCCAGGGGTGAAGGGGCTAATACAATTGGAGAAATAGGACACTCACCACTTTGTGTGCTTGACGCTGTGAATCCTGGATGGGTACTTTGGTCCCTGGAAGGTCAGATCCAGAAATGAAGAAAAAAGGTAGAAGGACTGTACGGCACATCCAATCTGGATAATATGAATAAACATAGTAAAATAGTCTTTACAACCAAACATTATCTGACTCTTTCTGGTGTACACAGATACGCTTCGTTATAGACTGTTCAATATGGAACAGTCTATGACTAAAGGTGGTGTCACACACACAGCGACGACGACGACGTCGCTGCTACGTCACCATTTTCTGTGACGTTGCAGCGACGTCCCGTCGCTGTCGCTGTGTGTGACATCCAGCAACGACCTGGCCCCTGCTGTGAGGTCGCCGGTCGTTGCTGAATGTCCAGCTTCATTTTTTGGTCGTCGATCTCCCGCTGCGACGCAGCGGACGCAAGACCTTTCCCTGGTTACCCGATATTTACCTTCGTTACCAGCGTCCGCCGCTCTCGCTGCCAGTGCCAGCTCCCTGCTCTTTGCACATGTAGCTGCAGTACACAACGGGTAATTAACCCGATGTGTACTGCAGCTACATGTGCAGGGAGCCAGCGCTAAGCAGTGTGCGCGGCTCCCTGCTCTCTGCACATGTAGCACAGCGATGCGTGTCGTTATGATCGCTGCTGCTTCTGCTGTGTTTGACAGCTAAGCAGCGATCATAACAGCGACTTACAAGGTCGCTGTTACATCACAGAAAATGGTGACGTAACAGCGACGTCGCTGTCGCTATGTGTGAACCCAGCTTAAGGGCATCTGTGTACACCGGAAACACGTCAGATAATGTTTGGTTGTAAAGACGATTTTACTATGTTCATTCGTATTATCCGGATTGGATGTGCCGTACAGTCCTATCTTTGTCTCCATTCCTTTAGCTTACACTTCCTTTCTTTAGTATTGTATTTTTCAAATTTGTTGGCCCATTTAGACATACCAATAATTTGCGAACGTTCCCAACCATCAGCTTGTGAAAACATTTGAACGTCGAGTGTGATAAAAAAATCATTGTTATTGGCATCACATGTCCTATATATGTCCTGATGTGCCGCAGATGATATTCCATGCACACAGAGCTATCATATCATGTTCTTGTATGTCTAAACAGGCCAGGAAGTGACACCGTTGGTCATTAAGTGGCCTGGGTCAGCTCATGTAGAAAGGTCTTAAGGCCACGTTAAACTAAGCAACATCGCTAGCAACATCGCTGCTAAGGAACAACTTTTGTGACGTAGCAGCGATGTTGCTAGCGATGTTGCTGTGTGTGACATCCAGCAACAACCTGGCCCCTGCTGTGAGGTCGCCGGTTGTTGCTGAATGTCCTGGACCATTTTTTAGTTGTTGCTGTCCCGCTGTGAAGCACACATCGCTGTGTGTGACAGCGACAGAGCAACAACTAAATGTGCAGGCAGCAGGAGCCAATTTCTGCGGACGCTGGTAACCACGGTAAACATCGGGTAACCAAGAAGCCCTTACCTTGGTTACCCGATATTTACCTTCGTTACCAGCGTCCGCCGCTCTCATGCTGTCAGTGCCGGCTCCCTGCTCTCTGCACACGTAGCCACAGTACACATCGGGTAATTAACCCGATGTGTACTGTGGCTAGGAGTGCAGGGAACAGGGAGCCGGCACTGGCAGTGTGAGAGCGGCGGACACTGGTAACGAAGGTAAATATCGGGTAACCAAGGTAAGGGCTTCTTGGTTACCCGATGTTTACCGTGGTTACCAGCGTCCGTAGAAGCCGGCTCCTGCTGCCTGTACACGTAGCAGAGTACACATCGGGTAATTAACCCGATGTGTACTGTGGCTAGGTGTGCAGGGAGCCAGCGCTAAGCGGTGTGCGCTGGTAACCAAGGTAAATATCCTGTTGGTTACCCGATATTTACCTTAGTTACCAAGCGCAGCATCGCTTCCACACGGCGCTGCTGGCTGGGGGCTGGTCACTGGTGAGATCTGCCTGTGTGACAGCTCACCAGCAACCAGTGTATCGACGCTCCAGCGATCCCTGCCAGGTCAGGTTGCTGGTGGGATCGCTGGAGCGTCGCTTAGGGTGACATCTCACCAGCGACCTCCTAGCAACTTACCAGCGATCCCTATCAGGTTGTATCATTGTTGGGATCGCTGGTAAGTTGTTTAGTGTGACTGGGCCTTTATGCAGTTTCATTTCATTGGCGATTGCACACAGATAAGGCATTCCTTGTCACTTCCTGAAGACTGTTATAATTTATTTTAATTATATCACTATGTCAATTGACTTTCATTTATTTTACCTGCCATGCAAACCCTGTTTCACTCTTTTTAAAGAACATTTATAAAAAAAAAAAAAAAAAAAAAAGTATGAAACTTTAAAATGAATGATGAGGCAAGAGAAAGCCTTGACTTTTTTTATATTTCTACATTTCAGCAGTAATGATTTTTTTCACCATCATGACTGTATAAGGAGTTATTTTTCAACTGAGAAATTGTATATTTTCTAGAAATATACACAGTCACATAAAAAACAAACAAAAAAAACCACACTTTCTGAAGACTCCGGATCCAGATCGTAATAAGCAGATTATTTTTCTTCTCTATAGGTAAGAAACCAATGAAAACATTTTATCTTACCGTTCCCTTACCAGACAATATTTCTCCTTCTTCAGTTAGGATTACTCACCCTGGCTCACACCTTTAGAAAGCTCGTCCTTGCACAGCTGAATATCTCTTCCATAGGATTCTTCATCTTCACATACATCTTCTACTTTAACCACAAAAAAGTCATCACCCTAAACAGTCATAAAATTACTTATACCCATCTTCAGCCAGAGTACAAAGTGAATTCTGTCAATCTAAACATACATTAATGGATATAGTAGTGCAGACAATGTTTAGGCAACGTTAAGTTAGTCTATCTTTTTAGTAATTTTAAACGGATAGTCCAGTTAGAACAGATTATCATCTATCCACAGTGATAACAATTACATTGCTTAGACCCCAGTTAATTAACAGCATTAGCACCTTCCGACCGCTCCTTCATTCAAAAGTGGGACACGATTCCCCAAATCTACCATTCAGTGGGGTCTCCCAGTCAAACTGATCTGTGGATAGGTATTAACATGTTCTACCTGGAATAACCCTATAAGAAACTGACATAACTGAAAAACATGGTAATATACATGTGACGCCCTGGCCTGGCCAGGTAGTCACAAATAGGGCCCCGCAATACACCTGTCCCTCATAGGTAACACACAGCCAAACACTTAAACCCTGGTCACCCCCCTCAGGGCTTGATGGACACACCAGGGGGCAGAACCAGGCGGTTGGAAGACGCCCAACGAGGAGTTCAGAGAACCTGAGGTGGGAAAGTAAACAGTACAATTTCAGAGTTCAAGTTGGAGAGGTGTGCGGGCTGGAGCTGTGTGCAGCTCCAGCAGAGGAGAAAAACCAATTTGAGCAGGCGCCAGGGTAGGAGCCCTGGTACCTTTGGCTAGGAGGCAGACGGAAGCCTCTGTCTGCAGGAGCCGGGAAGACTGCTCGGTGGAACGGGACAGGGTTGTAGCCCGTCGGTACCGACCTGGGGAACAGACTCGGAAAGCGGAGCACAAAGGGGGATACTCAGACCCTGAAGCTAGGTCCAGAAGCTACTGGGGGCTAGCTAATTAACTGATTGCGGCCAGGACTAGAGGTCCTGTCCCACCCAAAGTCCCGACTGAAGGCAACAGCCCAACGAGGAGGATAAGCAGCCACCGCCACGGCTCAGAGATCCCAGGGGCCAGCGTCTGCGGGCAAAGGGCTCCTCAGGCAACCACAAGCCGGGAGCGGACTCCTGAAGTTGCAAGCGCAGGTAGTCCACCATCACAAACAGGTGCGGGAGAAAGACAGAGACCACCAGCCGGGTACAGGACCCGACTGCAGCTTGGTTTACCAGAGACTCGTGTGTTTACTAATAGTGAGTACATCAGTGCCATCCGGCCGCCCATCTCCCTGCACCGCCAAACACCCCAACGGGTCTCGGGGCCACCATCCCTACTCACGGAGGGATTAACAACTTGCTGCGCAACATCTCCCCCGGGTGCCCCGTAACCTCAGCGGTGGTGTCTACCTTCACCACATCCCATGGGTGGCGTCACGAACTTAACATGGCTCCGGCCGTACATCTAAGTCCCCAAACCACAAACCCCCTTTTGATTGAAGTGATCGCAGGACCCCTGGGTCCGGAGACCCTTGAGCCACCCACTGAAGGTCCGGATCAGAGCGGCTCGGCTGCCGAGCACGGGGCGGTACATACATATTGCTCTGTAGCCACTATACAGTTCGTTTTTGTTGCAATATTTATTACCATTCAGATAATGGTTTTGCTGGGACCTCGGATTCATTTTATTCCCCATTTTTTAGCATCCATGTGATTTTTATGCACCAGTACTGATAATTATTGCAATACTGTGTCTGTGATTGCATTCTGAAAAAGGCCCGTCAATGGTAAAACAGCAACAGTATTCCCCATGTTTAGAAATAACCTATACCACTGAGTCAGTCCCTTTCACTTGTGTAGGTGCTGTGATGGTGTGCCTGTGGGGTGGATGCTCTGCATTGCAGCATAAGTGTTCTAGGGTACCGGGGTGCTGCCCTTGCTAGTGTGCTGTTGCTTGGTGCCGCACCTTTAAGGTTAGGAATTAGGGACGCACTGAAGGGTTCACCATGATGTAGCAGTGGGGTTCACACAGTCTGATCACAATGTTACACTAAGATCCTCAGGTTCAGTGTTGTAAATTTTCACCTAGCGACATTAGATCAATGTATGCTTTTTGGATGTGTGCTGCATGTCTTTTTTTCTACAATTATAGCTCATGTCACAGATGGGCACTATAAACAATGGTAGTATGTTAGCACAGCATATAATACCTGCTTGTTTTGTGAGACATTATGGCTCCTTTCCAAGCCGTCTAGGGAATACAGGGAACTCAGACATTTCTCTGGTATATTGCTTTTACTGGATCCATCTATACGTAAAACACAAAAATGACTAGTTATGTATATGCGATTTTTAAATTGTGGGTTAATCTAGTTGACTCCAAAACTGTTCAGTCTTTAAAGGGCTCTTCTAGAAATGTAATAAATAAATGAGTAGAATAAATAATATGCATTTAAATAATAAACATTTTCTAAATACCTTTATTTCATAAAAAGGTATGCTTTATCTACTGTATTCAGGATTTGAAAGATGGCAATGGCCATATGTGAACCGGTCTTAGATTTCAATCAAAAGTAGCTGGAAAGAAAAATTGCGCAAATAGGGTCTTTTCCAACATAAAAACTAAAAGAGAAACTCGGAGAGGATCACCTCATGTCGTTATGGAGGTCACAACCACCATAATCGCCTGTAGGCCGCTGCAGAACCCACATGGAGATCAAACAATGGAAATGAAGAAAGGGTTAATCTCCTGCGCCACCACACAGTCCAAATGGTGTAGCTTAAAAATGATTTATTGGTCAACGCGTTTCAAAACCCTTAAAGGCTTCTTCATCAGATTGTAGTGCATGGTCCTGGTGTGGTATCCCCACGCGTCCCTGCTTCTAGGTCCCGGCAGGGGTGTTCTCCCACTCTCCTGCCCGGTCCCTGCGTGGTATCCCCGTGCGTCCCCGCTTCCAGGCTCCGTCGGGGGCGCCCTCCCTCTAACTTGCCCGGTGATCCCTCTCGCTCCTCTCCTGTCCCAGGATCTGCCGTGGCCTTCTCCTGCTTCCTGACCACTCACAGTTCTGCTGTGAGCGACTGCAGGGTGCGCTCGGCCATGCCCCTTTCTTAAAGGTCCAGGCATTCCATTACCCGGAAGCTATTCTTAGGTCACCTATTACCCTAAAGGTATTTAAGACTGTCTCCCCTTACAGCAGAAGCCTGAGCAATGTTGCCTGTTGTGCGTTGCTAGTTCTCAGGTCCCTGTACGTTACTGTGTCTAGTCCTAGTACCAGTCTCGTGTGTCTAACTTCTGTCTTGTCCTAGAGCCTGCTCTATCACCACCTCCATGCTGCCATGTCAGAGCCACTACCTCCGTACTGCCACGTCAGAGCCACTACCTCCATACTACCACGTCAGAGCTACTACCTCCGTGCTGCCACGTCAGAGCCTCTACATTCATGCTGCCACGTCAGAGCCATCACCATTCGTGCCGCCTAGTCCGAGTGACCATCACGGTACTGCCACAACCAGGCACACCTGCAGCGGATATAAGAGACTAATCCCGTCCGTAAGAGACTATCTCCTCTGGTCCCTGGCTGTCGTCCATTGAGGTCTTCTGTTGGAGTGCCACACAGCCCCTGTATAGGGGGTTCACTGCTGGTTGCTCCTTCAGGGGAATCCGGTGCACGGTCCAGTGGGTTCACTCCCGGATGCTCACTGTCCCTCAGCGACCATAACACAGATATGATGTCCTGATGAAGAAGATTTTGAGGGCTTTGAAACGCGTTGACCATTAAATAATATTTAATCTATGTTTAGACTGTGTGGTGGCACAGGAGATTAACTCTTTCTTAATTTGCATTATTTGATGTCCTAGATTTCAGAAGATGTGTTAGAAGCATAAAGCTGGTGTCACACATAACGACGACGACAACGACGTCGCTGCTACGTCACCATTTTCTGTGACGTTGCAGCGACGTCCCGTCGCTGTCGCTGTGTGTGACATCCAGCAACGACCTGGCCCCTGCTGTGAGGTCGCCGGTCGTTGCTGAATGTCCAGCTTCATTTTTTGGTCGTCACTCTCCCGCTGTGACACACACATCGCTGTGTGTGACAGCGAGAGAGCGACGAAATGAAGCGATCAGGAGCCGGCACTGGCAGCTGCGGTAAGCTGTAACCAGCGTAAACATCGGGTAACCAAGGGAAGACCTTTCCCTGGTTACCCGATGTTTACGCTGGTTACCAGCCTCCGCTCTTGCTGCCAGTGCCGGCTCCTGCACTGTGACATGTGGCTGCAGTATGCATCGGGTAATTAACCCGATGTATACTGTAGCAAGGAGAGCAAGGAGCCAGCGCTAAGCAGTGCGCGCGGCTCCCTGCTCTCTGCACTGTGACATGTAGCTGCAGCACACATCGGGTTAATTAACCCGATGTGTGCTGCAGGAGAGCAAGGAGCCAGCGCTAAGCGCGGCTCCCTGCTCTCTGAACATGTAGGACAGCGACCTTATGATCGCTGCTTCTGCTGTGTTTGACAGCTAAGCAGCGATCATAACAGCGACTTACAAGGTCGCTGTTACGTCACCGAAAATGGTGACGTAACAGCGACGTCGTTGTCGCTGTCGTTTAGTGTGACACCAGCTTAAGATAGATGCACTAACACTGTCAGCCTGACTGCGAAGGATGTTCATTCTCAGTCAACTAAAGAAAGTGTTTATCTTTTCCTTTAGTCCACTCCTCTCAGTGTCCCATCATGGTGATTGAACAGAGAGCTGTGCCTTCACGATGACTGACAGGACACTGCTCTGACATGACCTTTACCTCGAGCAAGTGTTATCTCTGCGGTCTGCTCTACTGCGTATCTAATCTAAGGGGTGCTTCACACACAGCGAGCTCGCTGCCGAGATCGCTGCTGAGTCACGCTTTTTGTGACGCAGCAGTGACCTCATTAGCGATCTCGCTGTGTGTGACAATGAGCAGCGATCTGGCCCCTGCTGCGAGATCGCTGCTCGTTACACACAGCCCTGGTTCGTTTTCTTCAAAGCCGCTCTCCTGCTGTGACACACAGATCGCTGTGTGTGACAGCAAGAGAGCGACAAATGAAGCGAGCAGGGAGCAGGAGCCGGCGTCTGACAGCTGAGGTAAGCTGTATCCAAGATAAACATCGGGTAACCAAGGTGGTTACCCGATATTTACCTTAGTTACCAGCCTCTGCAGCTCTCACGCTGCCTGTGCTGCCGGCTCCGGCTCTCTGCACATGTAGCTGCTGTACACATCGGGTTAATTAACCCGATGTGTACAGCAGCTAGGAGAGCAAGGAGCCAGCGCTAAGCAGTGTGCGCGGCTCCCTGCTCTCTGCACATGTAGCTGCATTACACATCGGGTTAATTAACCCGATGTGTACTGTAGCTAGGAGAGCAAGGAGCCAGCGCTCAGTGTGCGCGGCTCCCTGCTCACACTGGTAACTAATGTAAACATCGGGTAACCATACCCGATGTTTACCTTAGTTACCAGTCTCCGCAGCTTCCAGACGGCGGCTCCGTGCAAGCGCAGCGTCGCTTGCACGTCGCTGCTGGCTGGGGGCTGTTCACTGGTCGCTGGTGAGATCTGCCTGTTTGACAGCTCACCAGCGACCATGTAGCGATGCAGCAGCGATCCTGACCAGGTCAGATCGCTGGTCGGATCGCTGCTGCATCGCTAAGTGTGAAGGTACCCTAAGATGGGTTGTGATTGATGGCCCACTTTAAAATCCTGACAGAGGGCAACACCTAAAGCATACTTTTTTGATAAATAAAAGGTATTTAAAAAAAAAAATATGTTTAAATATTTAAATGTGTATTATTTATTTTATTACATTTCCCAGAGAAACCCTTTAACAGTCAACAAAAGGCTTCTCTTACCCTGTGACCTGAAGTTCCATATATTTCTCCTCAACACTTCTTTGTGGAGTTCTTTTTCTTCTTCAAAATCCTATGTGGAGATAAAGAACCATCCAAAGGCTATATTATCCTTAAGGACAGATTGAAACAAGGAGCTATATACAGAAGTAATAGTGGAAACTATATTGTTTGTCAAAACATACCGACACATAAAGAATATACAGTATTTATCACAAAAGTGAGTACACCCTTACAGTTTTGTAAATATTTTATTAGATCTTTTCATGGGACAGCACTGAAGACCTGACACTGATACAATGTAAAGTAGTCAGTGTACAGCTTGTATACAGTGTAATTTTGGTGTGTCCTCTAAATAACTGAACACATTCATTAACCCCTTCACAACCTTGGACGTAGCTTGCATATTTGGCTGCACATGATGGCTGATCTCTACCTCTAACAGCTGCGGGTGGATCACAAATCTGCCCGTGTATGTTAACCACTTAAATCCAGCTGCTAATCTCGGACAGTGACATTTAACATGCGCTGGCAGGAAACGCGTCATTCTCTCCTTCCATTGGTGCTCCCATGACGTCATTGCGGGGCGCCGATGGGTTGCCATGACAGTCAAGGGTCAGCTGATGACCACGGTGTCTGTCATGATGCTCTTCCTGTGAACCCTGGCTGCGAGCTGCATTCAGTTTAGATCGTGATTTTTGCTGCACAGGACGCTCTGTACAGCACAAGAGATCAGACGATTGCAGCTTCAACTCCTCTAAAGGGACTAGTAAATACCGTATATTTCGGATTATAAGACGCACTTTTCCTTCCAAAAATTTGGGAGGAAAATGAGGGGTGCGTCTTAAAATCCGAATATAGTTTACCGGGGGGTTGAGGGGGGGGGCTGTCTGTGCGGTGACGTGGTGCGTTCGGGCAGCGGGTGCCTGTGGCTGCGTGCGGGTGGCTGTCGGTGCAGATTTCCTCTCTTTCCTGGAGGCCGGCTGCAGAACTCCTGTCCTTTACCCTGTACCACAATTATTTTTTATTTAATACTAAGTACTTCCACCAGCTCAGGGGTACAGCAATGGGGAGCCCTTGTGCCCCCAGTTACGCCAATCTGTACCTGGGCTGGTGGGAAGAAACAGTAGTTTTTTGGGGGGGGGGGATGGGGAATCTCATCAATGTATCGGACTATGGGTCCGATACATTGATGACATCCTCATCCTTTGGACAGGGTCTATTTTTGATTTTGAACAATTTGTCAAGGGCCTCAATAACAACTCCCTAGGCCTGAGATTCACCCATACCTGTGATCGTAATTCCATCACTTTTTTAGATTTGGTTATACAAAAGGATGAGGGGGGTAAGATCCATACATTTACCCATCGCAAACCCACAGTGACCAACTCCCTATTGAAGTGGGACAGCCATCATCCCTTTCCCCTAAAGAGGGGTATTCCTAAAGGGCAGTTTCTGCGGATACGCAGAAACTGCTCAAGAGAAGAAGATTTCAAGACACAGGCCTCGGACCTTTTTGGTCGATTTTTAGACCGTGGCTATCCCAAAAAGATTATTCAGCACTCTTATGCCCTTGCAAAAAATACCAATAGACACAGTCTTATGGTTCCTCGGATGCGTGAAAATGATTGCAATATCACACGTATCATTGGCACGTACGATGCACAATCTGAAAGAGTTTTTTCAGTGATAAAAAAGCACTGGAAGATCCTGAGGGCTGACCCCGATTTGGTAAAGTATATTAATAAATCCCCTAGCATTACTTACAGATGGGGTCGTACCATAGGCGATAAATTGGTGCATAGCATGTACCAGGGACCTAGACCACAGGGAACATGGCTAGATAGACGTATCTGTGGGATGTTCCGCTGTGGAAACTGTAAATATTGTGGATCCATGGAACAATGCAAAAGGGTGACTAGTGCAGCCACGGGGAAAATCTTCTCCCTACGTGATTTTGGTAACTGTAAAACCTCCGGAGTTGTCTATAGGGCCACCTGTACTTGCCCTATGGACTATATAGGTAAGACCCTGAGAGAACTCCGGAGGCGGGTGGGCGAACATCTTTCGGATATTAGGAATGGACGAGATACATCAATCTCTCGCCATATTAATATGATCCATGGGGGAGATACGGCTCAAATTCGCTTTTCCATTCTGGAGGTGGTGAAACCCAGCCCTAGGGGAGGAGACTTTGATAGGGTATTACTGCAGAAGGAATCAGCTTGGATATTCAAAATGGGATCTTTGACCCCAGGAGGGCTGAATGAACAGCTCTCCTTTAGCTGTTTTCTTCCCACCTAGCTTTGAGCGGAACCCAAATTGTTAAATCAATTCCATTTTGCTCTACTTTGCAAGACTTTTCCTTTTTTTAGGAATGGACCATATTGATGGTTAATATCTATATATTCTTGTCCTTGCCCTGGGAGACTCGTTATGGATGTACCCTTATAATGTATACATGGAGGGTATATCTATCTAGAAGGATGGTATCCCTGTTATATCTCTGGCAGGGTTTATGTAATAATATATAATGATATATCTGCCTGTTATTGTATATCGTATGATACCTATATTATCTATGTGCCTACAAGTGGGGGTCATGTCTATTATGGCGTCTATAATCTATTTACATCTGCTAAACTAAATTATATCATATTTATACATTCCTATGAATGGGAACTCCATATAACATGGCCTTATCCTTAAAGTACCCTTTTTTTAACTAATATATATTGCAGTGGGTGCTTTATATTAGTGTTAGACTTAAAGTAAAGCACTAAGTGCTCCTTTTACGTTATTGCGCATGCGCGGGCACACGGTGTTCTGTATCATCTTGTGACCTTCATGCGGACGCCGTATTACTTAAGACCCCTACGCATGCGCTGTGCTCTTGTTTATCTCCACCTGATTATGGCACCTCAGGGCCTCCGTCCGCACGTGCGCGCTGCCTGTGGTCTGGGCAGGCGCAATGGGGATATGGACGGCGGCGTTTTTCCATGCAGACGCCATAATACTCAGGACCCTTACGCATGCGCTGTGCTTTTGTTTATTTCCATTTGACTGTGGCACCTGAGGGCCTCCGTCCGCACTGCTTGGGAGGCTCTGGGTAGGCGCAATGGGGACATGGACGGCGGCGTTCTAATTATATCGGCATCTTGGGTTTTCCCAGGTGTGCGCAATGCATTAGGCATGCGCATACATGGCGGTGCCGGCGTCTGCATGATTGCCCTGACCGCTTACAGCTGATGATGGGATTACAGGCTATTTAAACCTCATGGTGGTATGCAGCTCCATGACGCCTCTCTGGACTATGGCAGTACTATCTCTCTAGCGTTGTCTGATCGGCCGTGGATCCTGTTTGATGGGCGCCATGGATCTGCATATCTAATACCTCATCTCCCTGGGCAAGTACTCTTGTATCTTTGATATTGTCTCTTTATCTTACATGCCTTTTTGTGGTGTAGCTTATGAATGTGCAATCTATGGTTAATACTATTACAACTTGTTGCTGATAGAGTTTGTCTGTCTTATAGCCTCCTGATGAACCACATGTATAGTATGTGGGGAAACGCGTCGAGGTGGAGACTGTTGTAAATCTACCATGAAATTGATGGCTCACTTCTGCTAAATTGAAGAATTTGATGTCTTATCTCTGTTAATATAAGAACTAAGGGGACACTTGGAGAGCATCGGTATACATTGATCTGGACTTTCATGGACAGCAAACCTTCTACATCTTTTTATTGTGTGGCGCTGCCTGAATGAACCTTAACATGGTCTCAAAGTTAAGTCCTGAGCCTCGATTTGATCCCCTATATGTGTAACCTCTCTCTTTTAAACATTTAATGTCTATATTTCAATTGATATTGTATTGTATCATGGTTTATTGTGACTTGATGGTTAAAATACCTTTACACTGCTGGTGTGTTTTTCTATATCTTAATAAAATTTGTTAATGGGAATAACGCATATACCTTTTGAGGAAAATGAGGGGTGCGTCTTAAAATCCGAATATAGCTTACCGGGGGAGTGAGGGGGGGCTGTCTGTGCGGTGACGTGGTGCGTTCGGGCAGCCGGGTGCCTGTGGCTGCGTGCGGGTGGCTGTCGGTGCCGATTTCCTCTCTTTCCTGGAGGCCGGCTGCCTCTCTGTGCGGGTGGCCTGCTGGCTGCCACTCTGTGCATGCGGGCAGGTGGCTGTGCGGACTGCGGTGGCTGTGCGGTGAGTGTCCCAGTTCAAATGATGGCGCCGGGAGTCAGCACGTGCGCAGATGGAGCTCTTGGATGAGAGCTCCATCTGCGCACGCGCCACTCCAAGAGTCAGTGCGTGCGCAGATGGAGCCCTTGGATTAGAGCTCCATCTGCGCATGCGCCGCTCCAGGCGCCATCATTTGAACCGGGACCGCGGACACTGGGACAGTCTCCGCACCGGCCTGCTCCACTACTGACCCGCCGCTGACCGCCGCCACTGACTGTTGCCGCCACTGACAGCCGCCGCGGACCCGCTGCTGCTGCCAGCACAACCTCTGCATCCTGTGACCCGCTTTACCACCACTGCTGCCCCCATTCGGTAAGACAACACCGAAGTATCAGACGGACCTCATTTTTTATTTTTTCTCTCTCAATTTGGGATGCATCTTATAAAACAAAAAATACGGTACATTAAAAAGTAAAAAAAAAAAAATACATTTTTACAAATCGGAAAAAAATAAAAGAAAAAAGCACAAACGTTCAAATCACCCTCTTTTGTCCCAATGAAAATAAAACATTAAAAAATACACATAATTGATGTTGCTGCATTCACAAATATCCGATCAAAATATAAAATAAATTAATCCGATCGGTAAAAAGCATAATGAAAAAAAAAAAATATTTTTTTTTGGTTGCTGCAACATTGCAATAAAATGCCATAAGAGGTAATCGAAACAATATACGGTATCTACCCAAAAGTAGTATCATTAAAAACGTCAGTTCAGGGCACAAAAAAAAAAAAAGCCATCACTTAGCACAAGATCTTGAGACATAAAAATGTTAAATTTCTTGGAAAATGGTGCAAAAGTAAATTTTTTGGGGGAGACAAACGTCAGAATTTTTTTTACCACTTATGTGGAGAAAAATGATTCATTTTTGGTATCTACATTCTCGTACTGACTTGGAGAATCATACTTCCAGGCAGGGTGGATTTGATTTAAATCTAACTGATTTAAATCACGATTTAAATCACTAGTCAGTAAGGCTTGATTTAAATCAGTGATTTAAATCAAAGTTTCTACCTAAACTAGTTCTTGCTACTTTAACATGCAAGTAGATGAAGATTTTTAGAATCACTTTTAATATTACTTTTTTCTCCCCAGTTTAATGGGTTAATCATTCATATTTGGACACCACTGTTCTGTTGTACTTAGGAAGGAGAAAAATAATCCTGACCTTAATAACAATTTAAATAGATTTATTCAACTGAAACAACAACAACATTACAGCATAAGTTATTTGCTTAAACAAACATCCATGTTTGTTAACTAATTTGGCTAAACAAAATATATATATATTTTAAGAAACTTAGACTGTCAGCCCAGCCGACACATGAAAAACTTAAATACTACTGTCCCTGCTGTCCTCTGTAGCTCACTTGTCGTCATCTTCATCATCATCTTCTTCTTTGTTCCTATTCATAATCTGGAAAAGAAAAACAAGCTTTCCTGCTTCATTGGGTCCCAACCGATTTCTCAATTTAAAATGAATGAGTCCAAAGGAAGAGAATATTCTTTCAACGCCTGCAGAAGAAGCTACTGCTGTTAAAAGTGAAATCATTACTTGAACAGTCTCTAAATCCAAGCGCTTAAGTGACTTCCACCAGTTTACTGGTGTGACCTTCCTTAAAATATCTTCAGCAAACACATATTTCTTGAATGGTTCCCCCTTAGCTCTGAAGTTTATTATAGTTGGCATTAAAGATGGATGATTGCTGGATACCCATGTCATAGCTAACTCCTCTTCCTCAGCACTTAGGTTTTGACCCTGATATTGGATATTGACAATATTTGCCAAAAAATTAGCTGGAGTCAGTGCTTGTCCCATTCGTTTGTTTACTGCTTGTAATTTAATTCTGTCCATGTGTAGTTTTGTTTTTAAGTGTTCACTCAGTTCCTTCCAAATTTCAACAGCATCCGCAATAAAACAGCTATTTTTCTGTATTTTGTTTAAAGCTTGAGAGATGGGTTTCAGGAAGCTCAGCATATGTTCAACATTTCTCTTAAGCTCAATGTTGAGGATTTTGGCCGTGACAGTGCCATCTATTTTATCTCGATTTTCTTCACAAAGTGTCATCAGAATAGGCCAGTTTTTGATATACTGCTCAAAACAGTCCACCACAGAGTTCCATCTAACATCTTGTGGGAGCGTTAGCTTGGTTCCGCCCATCCTTTTCAGAGCTGCTGCAGCAAAATGATTATTACGGAAGTATTTAGCAATTTCAACAACATTAGCCTTTATTTCTGGAACACTTAAGTCTTTGTCTAAGAGGTGCAGCAGATGAGCACTGCAACCATATGTTATTAGCAGCTTTGTATTCCCTCCCTGCTCTTCTAAATCTCTTCTCATCTTGGATACGTTTGCAGCATTGTCAGTGACCAAACTGCGTACTAGACATTTGAATTTTTGTTCACATGTCGTTATAGCTTTTACTGCCACTTCTTGTAAGTATTCTGCTGTGTGTGCATTTCCTGACGTATCAGTTGTTTGTGCAAGGAAGACTTTACCTTCTTCTGTTGTTATACAAGCACATACAATAGGATCATTGTGGACATTACTCCACCCATCAATACTTAGGTTAACAATTTTACCCTCCAGAGCTGTTGCACATTGCTCCATTTCTCTGTCATACACTTGATCCAGCAGTTTCCCTGCAACATCAGCTCTGCTGGGTGGACTGTATCCTGCTCTCAGTGACTGAACCATATTAATGAAATGTGGGTTCTCAGTCAGACGGAAAGAAGAGTTCGTTGCATAAATAAACTGGGCAATTTTTTCATCAATCAACTCTTTTTCTAATCTGCTAGTTCTTATCACAAACCTATCTATGGTGGTTCCAGGAGGTAAAGGTTTTTTCTTCCTTTTGGGTGATGGTGATATGTGGCTGTGGGTGTCTAATGATGATGCTGCTGCTAATGAAGCACTATCCTGGATGGATAACTCTGAAACTGTAGAACAGGATGATGGTGATCTTGGAGGTGGATAGTTTCCAGAATCCATGAATTCCCCTAAACAAAAAAAGTCAATGCTGTTATTTTATTGTTTATTATACAATTTCTGCTTATTGTACACAACACATCACTGCCCTTGCCCCAAAAGGAATATTTGTTTTTCTTCATAACTGTACCAAATGACAGTAACATGCAGTAATAATAAGAAATATAATTTTTCTCACACATGACAGTTCAGTCTTTAGAAATAGGATTGAATAAAAATATTTACCAACCTGAAGATCCTGCCTGTTCAGAAGTGTTTCTTTGGTCATCTTCATCACCGCACTTCTCATGATGTTACCTCATTCGCGCCACCAGGCCTTGCATCTCTTTGTTGCATCGTTTGCATTTTGCACGCATGCCTGCCTTACCGATAGGCGAAGGAGCTTCATTAAAATATTCCCAAACTGGGTCTCTTTTACGGCCTGCTGCCATTATAAGGAAAGAACGTAATAAACCTCAGATCGTACACACAAACAGATCCAGACTTGTCTGTCTGTGGCTATGCTGCAGTATTGTGCTCAAAGTTTCACTTTCATTTTCTTGTCTACTTGCCCTTCCTCCTCCTCACACTTAGATTCACATTCTTCTTGTGTTGTGCAGATCTATTCCACTCCAAACAATCAGAAACATATTGTCTAACTTCTTGGACTTGGCACTGAAGGGTTTGATTCTGTATTCATAGGTTTGTAGAACAATAGGATTAAGGTCTTTTTCTCAACTCTGTTCATGTTGTAATATTTTTGCCGTGAAGAAGAGGCTGGGACCTCTGCGGAGTCAAATTCAGTTTTGAGAACTGCGTAAGGAAAGCGAGCGTCTGTGATAATATAGGAGAGAAACTGCCCATTAATCCTACAGAAACCTCTGGAAGAGCATGGCATTGTGAATGTTACACATATACAGCCTTTATTCTACTTAGTTAAACAACTCAGCTTTATCTCATGATGGAAGAACCTTTGGATGGTAAAATATTTTCCTCAAAAAGCAGTTTATTGAAAAAAATCCGATTTAAATAAAAAAAATCCGATTTTTTTTAAAAAAAAACAAACAAAAAACATTGATTTTTATCCACCCTGCTTCCAGGTCAATTTGACCATATAGTGAACATGGTAAACAAACAAAAAAAATTGTGGAATTGCACTTTTTTGCAATTTCATCGCACTGGGAATGTTTTTCCCGTTTTCCAGAACACTATATAGTTACATAGTTACATAGTTACTTAGGTTGAAAAAAGACCTAGGTCCATCTAGTTCAACCTTCCTCCACCAGTTCTACATTTAGTCACTAAGTCATTTATAACCAACAATGTTTTGTGTACTGAGGAAATCATCCAGCCCTTTTTTAAAAGCTGTTATAGTATCTGCCATTACTACCTCTTGTGGTAGGGCATTCCACAGTCTGACCGCTCTAACTGTAAAGAACCCTTTCCTATTTAGGTGTCAGAATCGCTTTTCATCCACTCGCAGTGAGTGCCCCCTGGTCCTTAGTATGTAGTATGGTAAAATGAATAGTGTCATTCAAAAGTACAAGCTGTTCCACAAAAAGCAAAGCCTCATATTGACAAAAGAATAAAAAAGTTTAGTTCTTAGAAGAGGAGAAAAAAACAAAAGCACAAAAACAGAAAATTGCAAGGTGGTGAAGAGGTTAACGTCTAAACCACTGGCAACAAAAGGGAGTACACCCCAAAGGTAAAAATGCCAAATTGTGCCCAAACCTTGAAGATTTTGTGTGGCCACCATTATTTTTAAACGCTGCCTAACTCTTATGGGCATGGAGTTCATTCACTAGAGCAGTCGCCTCCAACTCCAGTTCTCGAGAGCCACCATCAGTGGGTTTTTTTTCAGGATTCCCTTAGTATTGCACAGGTGATAATTCAATCACCTGCACAGATGATGATTCAACACTGCACTAGAGCTCCGCAGAAGGCACTGGAATCCTCTGCCTTCCTCGATAACGACATCACAGAGCTGGTGGATGTTAGAGACCTTGTGCTCCTCCACATTGTTGGAGGATGCCCCACAGATGCTCAGTAGGGTTTAGGTCTGGAGACATGTTTAGCCAGTCCAGCACCTTTACCCTCAGTTTCTTTAGCAAGGCAGTGCTCATCTTGGAGGTATGTTTGGGTTCATTATCATGTTGGAATACTGCCCTGTGGCCAAGTTTTTGAAGGGGGAGGGAATCATGCTTTGCTTCAGTATGTCACAGTACATGCTGGCATTCATGGCTCCATCAATGAACTGTTGAACCCCACAGCCAGTAGTACCAAAACATGACCCGCCTGACAACAGGCAGGACAAACTTTTCTTTCTCCTCCTCAACTGGTTGCTGCCATGCACGCTTGACACTATCTGAATCAAATAAGTTTATCTTCGTCTCATTAGAACACCAGACAAGGTTTCAGTAATCCATGTCCTTAGTCTGTTTGTCTTCAGCAAAGTGTTTGCAAGCTTTCTTATGCATCATCTTTCAAATAGGCTTCATTCTGGGATGACAGCCATGCAGACCAATTTGATGCAATGTGTGGCGTATAGTCTGAGCACTGACAGGCTGACCCCCTCTCCACCTGTTTAACCTCTGCAGCAATGCTGGAAGCACGCATACTCTATTCTGGAAAGAAAACCTTTAGATATGACACTGAGTATGTGCACTCAACTCTTTTTGTCGACCATAGCGAGGCCTGTTTTGAATGTAACCTTTCTTGTTAAACCGCTGTATGGTCTGCAGCTCAGATTCCGGGTGCTGGCAGTCCTCCTCTAGCCTAGGCTATCGTTATGTAGAGCAACAATTCTTTTTTCAGATCCTAAAGCCCCCATCACATTTAACGACTTACCAGCGATCCCGAAACTGATGTGACCTGATAAGGATCGCTGGTAAGTCGCTGGGAGGTCGCTAGTGAGATGTAGTGAGATGTCACACAGTCAGATCTTACCAACGACGCAGTAACGATCAGCGACCTGTATAACAATCTCGGCGGGCGTTGGCACCATGTCAGGAGGTCGTTGGTAGGCGTCAAACACAGCGATGCGTCCTGCCCAGCAGGACATCGCCTTTGAAGAAAATGGTCCTGACCATTCAACAACGACTAGCAATCTCACAGCAGGGCCCTGATCGCTGGTAGGTGTCACACATAACGAGATCGCTGCTGCGTCACGGAAACGGTGCCGCAGCAGCGATCTCGTTAGCGATCTCATTGTGTGTGACGGGGCCTTTAGAGACACCTTAGCCATGGGTTGCCGTGTTGAACTTCCAGTGACCAGTATGAGAGTGTAATACTGATAACACCAAATATAACATATCTGCTCCCCATTCACACCTGAGACCTTGTAACACTGAGTCACATGACACCGGGGAGGGAAAATGGCTAATTGGGCACACTTAAGGCCCCGTCACACTAAGCAACATCGCTAGCAACATCGCTGGTAACGAACAACTTTTGTGAAGTTGCTAGCGATGTTGCTGTGTGTGACATCCAGCAACAACCTGGCCCCTGCTGTGAGGTCGTTGGTTGTTGCTGAATGTCCTGGGCCATTTTTTAGTTGTTGCTGTCCCGCTGTGAAGCACAGATCGCTGTGTGTGACAGCGAGACAGCAACAACTAAATGTGCAGGCAGCAGGAGCCGGCTTCTGCGGAGGCTGGTAACCAATGTAAACATCGGGGAACCAAGAAGCCCTGTCCTTGGTTACCCGATATTTACCTTTGTTACCAGCCTCCGCCGCTCTCACTGTCAGTGCCGGCTCCTGCTCTGTGCACATGTAGCTGCAGGACACATCGGGTTAATTAACCCGATGTGTGCTGTAGCTAGGAGAGTAAGGAGCAGCGCTAAGCATTGTGCGCTGCTCCCTGCTCTGTGCACATTTAGCTGCAGCACACATCGGGTAATTAACCCGATGTGTGCTGTAGCTAGGAGAGCAAGGAGCCAGCGCTAAGCATTGTGCGCTGCTCCCTGCTCTGTGCACATTTAGCTGCAGCACACATCGGGTAATTAACCCGATGTGTGCTGTAGCTAGGAGAGCAAGGAGCCAGCGCTAAGCATTGTGCGCTGCTCCCTGCTCTGTGCACATTTATTAGAGAGCAACTTTCTGTCTGCAGATAGGCTACAGCAACAATAAAGGCCCAAGGACTGATCAAGTTTTTCAGGGCATCCAAGAGAAACACCGCCTCCTTTTTCCAGTGGGCTAAGATGTCCTGATGTCTTCTCCAACACTGACGGCTCTGGTCATGGTGAGTGCACTACAGCCACATCTTTCTAGAGGAGGGTTGCATCTTTCGCTAAACACTGTTTCATATCTTATATCTCCATCTATACACGGAGCCTTCACGCTATGGCGGTCTTCCCTGTAATCCGCGTGTCCGTGTCGTCTACTCCACATAAAGCATATGGCAACTGGGACACCGGCTGCAAACTTCCACCAGAACTTTAATTTCAGTAGTTGAACGCTATGAATAAATGTTAACTCCTCGTGGCGATTGCAAGGTTTCAGTGTCTCTCAGCTGAGCTCCTGCGGCGGCCGCTGCACACACTGGGATGGCGTCCTCCGCCCGTATACTGCTGCTTGCTGGCCGTGTAGCGGAGACACCAGAAGGGAGGCCTCGGTCGGATGAGGAAACCTCCGGTATTCGGAGCGGAGGACGCCATCCCAGTGTGTGCAGCGGCCGCCGCAGGAGCTCAGCTGAGAGACACTGAAACCTTGCAATCGCCACGAGGAGTTAACATTTATTCATAGCGTGAAGGCTCCGTGTATAGATGGAGATATAAGATATGATACAGTGTTTAGCGAAAGATGCAACCCTCCTCTAGAAAGATGTGGCTGTAGTGCACTCACCATAACCAGAGCCGTCAGTGTTGGAGAAGACATCAGGACATCTTAGCCCACTGGAAAAAGGAGGCGGTGTTTCTCTTGGATGCCCTGAAAAACTTGATCAGTCCTTGGGCCTTTATCTGTGCACATTTAGCTGCAGCACACATCGGGTAATTAACCCGATGTGTGCTGTAGCTAGGAGAGCAGGGAGCCAGCGCTCAGTGTGCGCTGCTCCCTACTCTCTGCACGTGTAGCTCCGTGCGCTGGTAACCAAGGTAAATATCGGGTTGGTTACCCGATATTTACCTTAGTTACCAAGCGCAGCATCTTCCACGCGGCGCTGGGGGCTTGTCACTGGTTGCTGGTGAGCTCACCAGCAACTCGTGTAGCCACGCTCCAGCGATCCCTGCCAGGTCAGGTTGCTGGTGGGATCGCTGGAGCGTCGCAGTGTGACATCTCACCAGCAACCTCCTAGCAACTTACCAGCGATCCCTATCGTTGTTGGGATCGCTGGTAAGTTGCTTAGTGTGACGGTACCTTTAGGGTGGGATGTACTCCCTTTTGTTGCTGGCGGTCTAGACATTAATGGCTGTAGGTTGAGTTATTTAATGTGCATGGCCAGCTTAGCACTCTATATAGAGTTGCATTGTGACTTCAGTTGATAATGTAAGCCATGTTCTGCACACCCACCAAACAATGAACAGCAGCCATGGCCAATGGCCCCCACTGACTTGTAATTGGACATGCTGGATGTCCACTGTTTTTGTGGCGATCAGTCTAATCGAGGACAATACTACAACGGGCGACAACTATAATGACAACACTAAAGAGATTTTAAACATACTCTGAAGGCAAATTATGTCATAGCAAAAAAAGTATCCAACTCTGGGTAATGTCTAGTTCCACCACAGGAAACGTTGATAAAACAGATAATAATTGGTGGTAAGTATAATATGTAGATCATAATATAATGCAAAGGCTAATTCATAAAGGTAATTTCCACTTATATTGAAAACTTACTGTACATGATGAAACTATAAAAATAGAAGCCATCCCAGATCCATACATGACATGTTAGAATTGAGCTTATTATTAAGATATCAGTGACGAGTAAGGTAAACTGGTGACAAACAACACAGGTTTCTCCTGCTCTCTGCAGATCCACAAGTACACATTCACACATAACTATCCAATTTTGGCTACTGTAAGGTCAAACAGCGCTTACCTCTCCAGTCAGCAGCTCGATGATTTTGTTGGTGAGTTCTAGAATCTTCTGCTCATTGCTTCTTTTTGTTATCAGTGGTGAGGACTTCATTATGGGGTATTGGATCCTGCGAAGTCCCCCTGAAATACGGCCACTGCTGGTTGTCAGAAGCTCCCCAGTTAACTTTTTCACAACCATATAGTCCTATACAGAAGAACCATGAATAGACATTATAAAATATATCTGCAGTTGTAAAATTGGTAAAAGAAATAAAATAAAATAATTCCCAGAATCTCTCACCTCACCGGTCAGCAGGTAGAGGATCTCAAGGGTGAGGCTTAATATCTGCTCAGTTGTTTCCTTCTTGTCTCTGTCCATCTCGTGTCCAGCTGGGGTTGATTACAGGGGCCAAAACTGACCACCTAATGCAGAACAAATTCACAAGTGTTTACAAATATAATTTACACATTTTAGACTATTTCTAATATCAGAAAGTGAAATGAAAGTATGATTTTTTTTTTTTTACGTTTTGACTTCGACCACTGATGAGAAGCATGTTCCACCATGTTTTGACTTGGTGATGCCACAGTCGAAAAAGGTTAGAAAGCCCTAAGCCTCATGCTAAGCTGAGGCAATAATTCATCAATGAACTTGGTGGCCTTCAAAGTAGAACTCATACCTGTACAGGGACATGTTTAAAGGGAACCTGTCAGGTCCCATAAGCGTTCTAACCTAGAAGTAGGGTGATGTGTGGCCTAGTAACCCCTTCCTACCCATCCCTGTGTTGTAATAGTGTGTATTATGAATGTATAAAAATGTTTTATTACTTATGTGTTCCATATGTAAATGAGCAGGTACTCTAGTCTCCTGGGCGTCGCATCGCCCTGTGGGCGTTTGCATGTTTTCCGTGGTATCACGCCTCTGTGGGCGTGATACCATGGATTTACATGAGCGATGTCCGCGTCAGCTCCTTGAGATCACGCGCGCGAGCGCTTACCATTCCCCGAGCCTTCTTATACAGGTGCTTGCTTCTCGGCTTTAGACGCGCACTGTGCATGCTCAGAAGACTCCTGCGGTTCCAGTCATGCGCTGTCTCGGCTGTTTACTTGCCGGCTTCAGACGCGCTCTGCACATGACCGGAACCGCAGGAATCTTCTGAGCATGCACAGTGTACGGCTGAAGCTGAGAAGCAAGCACCCGAATAAGAAGGCTACGGGAATGGTAAGTGCGCAGGATCTCAAGGAGCTGACGGGGGCGTCGCTCATGTAAATCCATGGTATCACGCCCACAGGGGCGTGATACCATGGAAAACATGCAAGTGCCCACAGGACGATGCGATGCCCAGGGGGATAGAGTACCTGCTCGTTTACATACGGAACATGTTTTATTACTTATTTATATATTCATAATAAACACTATTACAGCACAGGGATGGGTAGGAAGGGGTTACTAGGCCACACATCACCCTGCTTCTAGGTTAGAACACATAAGGGACATGACAGGTTCCCTTTAAGAGAACCTGTCATAACTAGGATTCTAACTAGAGATGAGTGGTTCCGTCGAGGCTCTGTTCACTGCCAGCAAACGAGCATAGCTCCACAGGCTCCAGCTTGACCTGAACCCCGGATCAAGTAATTGATTGGCAGTTTGAGTCTCCACCTACATACAGCCAGCCATAAGCAGATCGCAGTTCACTTACGGGGGAAGGGGGGGGGGGGGGTCAGAGGATGGGAAGGCTTTTTCAAAAAATTTTTGGTGTACAATACATCCGATCATTCGGTTGTTACCCCTAGTGTGCGCCGTTCTAACACTGCAAGCGGCTCGCACACGGCTGAGCACCAAGCGTACCTGAGCACAGCTTTGCTGGTGAAAGTGGTGTTCGCACATAAAGCAGCCAAACTCCAAACCTTGATTTTTAAATTTGGTGTTTGGTTTGAAAACCGAACCATAGATTCACTCATCTCTATATGTAAACATGATTTATTGCTGAGTAAATCCTTACCTTTCTTGTAGAACTCCGATTTGCTGTTGTAGAGAAATCCATAGTTAAAATTGTTCTCTATTGAAGATCACAAAGCTGGTGTGCCAAAAATGTAGGCTCCAATATGATTTTTGCTAAATTCTTCTTTATGAACATTTTAACTCACAGTAATAACATGCAATTTTTACATGTTGATGTTGAAGTCCAGTACAATTTGCTAATGAGGTGGGGGTGAGTGTTTCTCATAGAGGCCCCTAACATAATGTTTATTGAGTCCTTAATATTAAAAGGGAACTTTTTTGGCCACCCAACACTTATAAACTTCGCCCATGTTCTTTTAGTCCTTTATTCAGGTATTCCAGTAATGTTTTTATTGTTTTATACAACTGCATACAATATATTTGAGTGAAATCAACTTCTATACGTCACCTCGCTGTGAGCTAATGAACTACACTGTGTGCAGAATTATTAGGCAAATGAGTATTTTGATCACATGATACTTTTTATACACGTTGTCCTACTCCAAGCTGTATAGGCTTGAGAGCCAACTAACAATTAAGTAAATCAGGTGATGTGCATCTCTGTAATGAGGAGGGTTGTGGTGTAATGACATCAACACCCTATATAACGTGTGCTTAATTATTAGGCAACTTCCTTTCCTTTGGCAAAATGGGTCAGAAGAGAGATTTGACGGGCTCTGAAAAGTCCTAAATTGTGAGATGTCTTGCAGAGGCATGCAGTGTGACGGGGGTGTACAACAGAGCAAAGGATGACCCCGTCACATGCAGCAGTCTTGAAATTGCCAAACTGTTGAAGCGTGATCACCGAACAATAAAGCGTTTCATGGCAAATAGCCAACAGGGTCGCAAGAAGCGTGTTGGGCAAAATAGGCACAAAATAACTGCCCATGAATTGAAGAAAATCAAGCGTGAAGCTGCCAAGATGCAATTTGCCACCAGTCTGGCCATATTTCAGAGCTGCAACGTTACTGGAGTATCAAAAATCACAAGGTGTGCCATACTCAGGGACATGGCCAAGGTAAGGAAGGCTGAAAAATGACCACCTTTGAACAAGAAACATAAGATAAAATGTCAAGAAATATCTTAAGACTAATTTTTCAAAGGTTTTATGGACTGAGAAAATGAGAGTGACTCTTGATGGGCCAGATGGATGGGACAGAGGCTGGATCAGTAAAGGGCAGAGAGCTCCACTCCGACTCAGATGCCAGCAAGGTGGAGGTGGGGTACTGGTATGGGCTGGTATCATCAAAGATAAACTTGTGGGACCTTTTCAGGTTGAGGATGGAGTGAAGCTCAACTCCCAGACCTACTGGCAGTTTCTGGAAGACAACTTCTTCAAGCAGTGGTACAGGAAGAAGTCGGTATCGTTCAAGAAAAACATGATTTTCATGCAGCACAATGCTCCATCACATGCATCCAACTACTCCACAGCGTGGCTGGCCAGTAAAGGTCTAAAAGATGAAAAAATAATGACATGGCCCTCTTGTTCACCTGATCTGAACTCCATAGAGAACCTATGGTCCCTCATAAAATGTGAGATCTACAGGGAGGGAAAACAGTACACCTCTCGGAACAGTGTCTGGGAGGCTGTGGTGGCTGCTGCACGGAATGTTGATCGTAAACAGATCAAGCAACTGACAATCTATGGATGGTAGGCTGCTGAGTGTCATCATAAAGAAAAGTGTCTATATTGGTCACTAATTTTTTGGGGTTTTGTTTTTGCATGTCTGAAATGTTTATTTCTAAATTTTGTGCAGTTATATTGCTTTACCTGGTAAAAATAAACAAGTGAGATGGAAATATATTTGGTTTTTATTACGTTGCCTAATAATTCTGCATAGTAATAGTTACCTGCAAAAACAGATATACTCCTAAGATAGCCAAATCTGAAAAAAAAAAAACACTCCAAAAATATTAAGCTTTGATATTTATGAGTCTTTTGGGTTGATTGAGAACATAGTTGTTGATCAATAATAAAAAAAATCCTCTAAAATACAACTTGCCTAATAATTCTGCACACGGTATAGAACTAGTCCAGTAAAATGTTTCACTCACTGAGACTAGTCCAGGTTCAAAAGCTGCATTCATGACCCCTGACAAGACTAACAGTCCCTGCACTGCCAGTGTCTTCATTTTTTTTTTTTATGGCCTTCAGGTCAATCTCGAGCCATGTCGACTTAATGGATGAACGCTCTGTAAGGAGATTGATCTTGTGCAAGCCTAGATGGGCCCACCAGGGTCTTCTCTGCTGTTATCCTGACAGTATCAAGCCATCAGGTAGCTGGTCTTCCTCTTCACCTTGTGCCTTCTATTTTTCCGGCCATGATGTCCTTCTCCATACATTGCTCTCTTCGTATGATGTGTCTAAAGTAGGCAAGTCATAGCTTGATTATCCTTGCTTCAAGAGACATGTCTGGCTTGATTTGTTCGAAAATTGCTTTGTTTGTTCTTTTTGCCACCATGGTATTGATAACATCCTCCAGCACTACATTTCAAAGACGTTGATTCTTCTTCTGCCTTATTTCTTTGTTCATCCATGTGTTACTACAGCAAAGACCAGACTATGTACTAGCCATGTCTTTGTGACCAAGGAAATGTTCCTCGATTTGGGGACCTTGTCCAGCGACTTCATTGTTGATTTGCCCAGAGCTATTCTCCTATTGACTTCAGATGGTGTAGCTGCATGCTGAGTGATCATTGATTCGAGTAGGTTGCAGTCCTTTACAACTTCAAGTTCATCGTCGCCCATCTCAAATGTCTCCCAGTCATACCTGACAGTAGTCAATATGTTTGTCTTCATGTATTGAGTAACAATCCCATGTTTGAGCTTTCCATCTCGATCCTCCCTTATATCTACGTTTGCTGCAATCAATGTTGTATTGTCTGCACTTTTAAGATTGTTGATGATTCGTTCTGCAATTTTGATTTCTTCTTTTTCGGTAAAGCCAGCCTTCCTGAAAATAGCTTCTTCATATAAATTGAAGAGAAATGGTGACAGGATGCAAGTTTGTCTGACACCTCACTCTACTTTGAACCATACTGTGTCACATATTTTGTTGCTTCTTGGCCAATGTAAAAGCTCCTGCTAAGGCTGATCAGATGGTTTGGCACATCCATATCCTTCATGGTATTCTAAAGTTTCTGGTGAACAGCACAGTCAAAGGAATTGCTGCAGTTGATGAAGCAAAAATAAAGCTCTTTGTTATATTCTTTGGCCTTTTCCATCATCCATCTAATGTTAGTAATTACATCCCTTTTTCCTCTGCCTTTTCTGAATACTGCTTGTTCTTCTAGCAACTCTTTCTGAAAGTAAAGGTGGTGTCACACACAGCGACAACGACGTCGCTGCTACGTCACCATTTTCTGTGACGTTGCAGCGACGTCCCGTCGCTGTCGCTGTGTGTGACATCCAGCAACGAGCTGGCCCCTGCTGTGAGGTCGTTGCTCGTTGCTGAATGTCCTGCTTCATTTTTTCGTCGTCGCTCTCCCGCTGTGACGCACAGATCGCTGTGTGTGACAGCGAGAGAGCGACGAAATGAAGCGAGCAGGGAGCAGGAGCCGGCGTCTGGCAGCTGCGGAAAGCTGTAACCACTGTAAACATCGGGTAACCAAGGGAAGACCTTTCCCTGGTTACCCGATATTTACCTTCGTTACCAGCCTCCGCCGCTCTTGTTGCTAGTGCCGGCTCCTGCTCTATGCACATGTAGCTGCAGTACACATCGGGTAATTAACCCGATGTGTACTGTAGCTAGGAGAGCAAGGAGCCAGCGCTAAGCAGTGTGCGCGGCTCCCTGCTCTCTGCACTGTGACATGTAGCTGCAGTACACATCGGGTAATTAACCCGATGTGTACTGTAGCTAGGAGAGCAAGGAGCCAGCGCTAAGCAGTGTGCGCGGCTCCCTGCTCTCTGCACTGTGACATGTAGCTGCAGTACGCATTGGGTTAATTAACCCGATGTGTACTGTAGCTAGGAGAGCAAGGAGCCAGCGCTAAGCAGTGTGCGCGGCTCCCTGCTCTCTGCACATGTAGCAACGTTATGATCGCTGCTTCGGCTGCTGTGTTTGACAGCTAAGCAGCGATCATAACAGCGACTTACAAGGTCGCTGCTACGTCACAGAAAATGGTGACGTAACAGCGACGTCGTTGTCGCTGTCGTTTAGTGTGACCCCAGCTTAAGGCTATAGCTGTCTGTGTCTTCACAGTTCCCTTTGTTCCCCTGTAATAGCTCTCCCAATACCACTGCAGACCTGTGACAAGGGAAGAAAGATTTCTGGAGAAAAGCAAACTGTGAAGACACCTGCAGTGCGGGGGCTGTCACTCATATCAGGGGGCTTGATGGCAGCTACTGAACCTACACTTGTCTCGGTGAGTAAACGCCTTGCTGAACTAATCCTGGTTCATTAGCGTAAAGCAGGGTGACTTATAGAAATTGATATCAATCAAATATATGCAGTTGTATAAAACTTTACTAAAATAGCTGAATTCCTCTTATTGCTACAGTCATTCGTCACTATATTTGCACTCTCCGTAGTACAAATTAGCATTACTGAAATGGATAAAAAATAATGAGTGACAGTTTATTCTCATTCCTACATTTTTCCCAATATTCACATGATCTCATCTCCAAGTTACATGGGGTGATGCATGTGTGAGAAGGATCGGAGCTCTTCTTATTGTATGCATAGCTAAAGGAATAATAGTATGTTCTCTAAGGCTAGGTTCACACTTCCGTTGTTTTGCATCAGTCACAATCCGTAGCCTTGAGGAATTTCGGTATCCTGCAAAATATTTTGCAGGAATCCTGTTTTTCCCCATAGACTTCTATTAGTGACTGATTGCGACTGATGATGCTGCGTTGCATCCGCTGCGTCGCGGTCAGTCGTTTTTTAACTGACCGCCGGGTGGGAGTAACGCAGCCTGTAACGTTTTTTGAGCAGCGCGATCCATAGGATTTTGCTGCGCATGCTCTCTCTGGCTCCCTGCCCCCGTAACCAGGATAAACATTGGGTAACCAAGCAATGCGCTTTGGTTAGTTACCCGATATTTACACTGGTTACGGGTGCAGGGAGCCCGCGCTAAGCGTCGTATGCTGGTAACCAAGATAAATATCGGGTAACCAAGCAAAAAGTGCTTTGCTTTTAGTTACCCGATATTTACCCTGGATACAGTGTGCAAGGAGGCCGACACTTCCCCACTCGGCTCCGCCCCCTCCCGCACTCCGCATGTGTACACACACACACACACACACACACACACACATCCCCAGCCCTGCAGTCCCCGCGGCACTGACGTCCTCAGCTCCACGGCCCCGCTCAGCTCCGTCCCCTCGCGCACTCCGCATGTACACACGCATGTAGACAGACACACACACACACACACGTCCCCAGCCATGCAGACCGCGGCACTGACGTCCTCAGCTCCGCCCCCCCGAACTCCGCCCCCCGCACACAACGGCGTCCGACAATGAAATTCTTTTCTTTGTCATCCGTTGTACAACGCATCAGTCACATGCGTCAAGCAACACATGTGACTGATGCAAGACAACGGAAGTGTGAACCTAGCCTAAGACTAAGTTCACACTTCCGTTGTTTTGCATTAGTCACAATCCGTCGCCTTGAGGAATTACGGTATCCTGCAAAATATTTTGCAGGAATCCGTTTTTTCCCTTTTTTCCCCATAGACTATTAGAGACGGATTGTGACTGATGGCCTTGAGTTGCATCCGCCGCGTGAAGGATCAGTCGTTTAGTGACTGACCGTCAGGCGGGAGCAACGCTGCATGTAACGTTTTTTGGAGCGGCAAAAAAAACGGACTCCGCAGGTGTCCGTCGCCATCCGTCACAAGCTATAATGGATGTCTATGGTGCTGGATTCAGTTGTAATCCGTCACACGACGGAATCCAGTGCTGGATTCCGTCATGCTCTACTGAGCATGGCCAGCATGTTTGGCACACCCACTGGGCTGTCCCAAACACAAACGGATCACGATGGATCTGTCAAAAAACAGACACACAATGGATATAAGGCTAAGTTCACACTTCCATTGTTTTGCATCAGTCACATGCGTTGCTTGACGCATGTGACTGATGCGTTGTACAACGGATGACAAAGAAAGAATTTCATTGTCTGACTCCATTGTGTGCTGCGGGCGGAATTCGGGGGGCGGAGTTGAGGACGTCAGTGCGGGCCGTGGAGCTGAGGACATCAGTGCCGCGGGGACTGCAGGGCTGGGGACGTGTGTGTGTGTGTGTGTGTGTGTGTGTGTGTGTGTGTGTGTGTGTGTGTACACACATGCGGAGTGCGGGAGGGGGCGGAGCCGAGTGGTGAAGTGTCGGCCTCCTTGCACACTGTATCCAGAGTAAATATCGGGTAGGAGCAAAGCACTTTTTGCTTGGTTACCCGATATTTATCTTGGATACCAGCTTAGCGCGGGCTCCCTGCACCCGTAAACACTGTAAATATCGGGTAACTAACCAAAGCGCATTGCTTGGTTACCCGATGTTTATCCTGGTTACGGGGGCAGGGAGCCAGAGAGAGCATGCGCAGCAAAATCCTACGGATCGCGCTGCTCAAAAAAACGTTACAGGCTGCGTTGCTCCCGCCCGGTGGTCAGTTAAAAAATGACTGACTGCGACGCAGCGGATGCAACGCAGCATCATCAGTCGCAATCCGTCACTAATAGAAGTCTATGGGGAAAATCAGGATTCCTGCAAAATATTTTGCAGGATACCGTAATTCCTCAAGGCTACGGATTGTGACTGATGCAAAACAACGGAACTGATCAGTTTTTTCACAGGATTCCTGTGAACATAATCCTGTGAAATAACACATCCGTTGCGTCCGCTGACATCTCAAAAACGACGGATCTGACGGAAGCAAAACAACGGAACTGTGAACATAGCCTAATCCATAACCTAAAACAGTTATTCAACACTTCACTCTTTCCTCTGCCCACCACTACCCCATCCGACATCCCTCATCTCTGCAAAAGACTTTACCACAAATTTTAAAAATAAGATCAACCAAACAAGGCAAGACTTTACTGCTCAGCCACCACAACCCCTATGTACAACAGACCACTGTCCCTCCCCCATATCCTTTCTCCCCACCATCACTGAAAAAGAGTGTGATGATGGAATATGGGGGGTTGTGTATCATGTTGTTCAGGTTCGTATTTTAGGCGTGGTTCACTGTCCATTCTCTTTATTGCTTGTGTGTACATTGTATTGTCTGTAGGTTATCACCCCCTGTAGTGTTTCTGTCGCTAGGTCTGGGGGAGGCGGGCCTGGAATCTACCAAACTCTCTGCTTACCTGAAGAATGAGTCAGTCTATTTCAGAACTTCAAGAGTGAAGCAGGAAGATTCATCCTCTGTGGGCAAAAGCTGCAACTCCCCAAAGAGACCTGAACACTTATCGCTTACTGGACTATATTCGGGTTTCTGGACTATTTTTACCCTCTGTACGGTGGATTATGTAATGGACCGATTGATTGCTTGGAATAAATGTTCTTTGGATTGACCATCTATCTCTTTTGATTGTGTGATATGGGAGAAGGACCCAGTCACAGAAAGCTTACTCATTTTTACTCCAAATCACAGAATACTTCTTGTGCACCTGACCCCAAACCACCTCCTCCCCAACCTAACCACCCCACTTATCCTGGCCCTAACCCATCTCTTCAACCTATCCTTAACTTCTTGCACTTTCCCTTCTGCTTTTAAACATGCCACAATCATACGTATTCTGAAGAAGCCAACCCTTGACCAGACTTCTACATCCTGCTATCATCCCATATTGCTGCTCGCTTTCGCCTCCAAACTCCTCAAACAGCATATCCATGCTGAACTTTCCTCCCATCTCTCATCTAAGGCCTCGGTTCCACTTGCACAGAGCTTTCGATGCGAGGGCATAGGAAGTGATATGCTAATGACCCTCTGTTGCGAGTGTGAGCCGAGGGCAATACGACTGTGATCCAATCTTGTAATCGGATCACAGCTGAGGAAAAGTGGGAGCACTTTCTCCCCATCTCCTCCGCTGCTTGTGGCTGCGTACGTCGAACTGCGGTCGCATGACATGCAAGTGCAGCGCGATGTTTCACATGCATCCATAGACTTGCATGGGTGAGTGTGAGCCAAGACTCCCTGTCGAATGCAGCATGTTGCGATTCATTTCTCAGGCCGACATGAGAAATCAATCGCAGAAGGACACTGCCCCATAGTTTTGCACAGGTGCGAGTGCAATCTCATGTTTTTTCGGATTGCACTTGTCTGTGCAAAACGCAAGTAAAACCAAAGCCTAACTCATTCTCTGACAACCTACAACCCGGCTTCTGTCCTCACCACGCCACCAAAACTGCCCTAACGAAAATTAGTAACGCCTTACTGCTAAAGCAAACAGAAAACTCTATACTCCTCTTTCTAGATTTGTCTTCAATCTTCAACACAGTCAACCACTCACTCCTGCTACAGATCCTCTCTTCCCTTGACGTCAGAGACCTTGCCCTTTCCTGAATCTCCTCATATCTTAACTGAATATTTAGCGTCTTCATTCCCATACTATCTCCTCATTCCGCCTCCTCTCTGTCTGTGCTCCTCAAAGGTTTGTCTTGGGATCCCTACTCTTCTCTGTATCGTTGGCCTGAGACAACTCAAAGTTTTTTTGGATTCCAGCATTAACTACAGTGCTGGCCAAAAGTATTGGCACCCCTGCAATTCTGTCAGATAATACTCAGTTTCTTCTTGAAAATGATAATAATACCAAAGAATTTGTGATTGCAGTCTTCATTTAATTTGTCTTCAATGGAAAAAAAAAAATTGTCATAAAGCCTAATTGGATATAATTCCACACCAAACATAAAAAAGGGGGTGGACAAAAGTATTGGCACTGTTTGAAAAATCATGTGATGCTTCTCTAATTTGTGTAATAACAGCACCTGTAACTTACCTGTGGCACCTAACAGGTGTTGGCAATAACTAAATACCACTTGCAGCCAGTTGACATGGATTAAAGTTGACTCAACCTCTGTCCTATGTCCTTGTGTGTAGCACATGGAGCATGGAGAAAAGAAAGAAGACCAAAGAACTGTCTGAGGACTTGAGAATCCAAATTGTGAGGAAGCATGAGCAATCTCAAGGCTACAAGTCCATCTCCAAAGACCTGAAAGTTCCTGTGTCTACGGTGCGCAGTGTCATCAAGAAGTTTAAAGCCCATGGCACTGTGGCTAACCTCCCTAGATGTGGAAGGAAAAGAAAAATTGATGAGAGATTTCAACGTAAGATTGTGCGGATGGTAGATAATGAACCTCGACTAACATCCAAACAAGTTCAAGCTGCCCTGCAGTCCGAGGGTACAACAGTGTCAACCCGTACTATCCATCGGCGTCTGAATGAAAAGGGACTGTATGGTAGGATACCCAGGAAGACCCCACTTCTTACCCCGAGATATAAAAAAGCCAGGCTGGAGTTTGCCAAAACTTACCTGAGAAAACCTAAAACATTTTGGAAGAATGTTCTCTGGTCAGATGAGACAAAAGTAGAGCTTTATGGGAAAAGCCATCAACACAGTTTACAGGAAAAAAAAAAAAAAAAAAAGAGGCATTCAAAGAAAAAAAACACGGTCCCTACGGTCAAACATGGCGGAGGTTCCCTAATGTTTTGGGGTTGCTTTGCTGCCTCTGGCACTGGACTGCTTGACCGTATGCATGGCATTATGAAGTCTGAAGACTACCAACAAATTTTGCAGCATAATGTAGGGCCCAGTGTGAGAAAGCTGGGTCTTCCTCAGAGGTCATGGGTCTTCCAGCATGACAATGACCCAAAACACTTCAAAAAGCACTAGAAAATTGTTTGATAGAAAGCACTGGAGACTACTAAAGTGGCCAGCAATGAGTCCAGACCTAAATCCCATAGAACACCTGTGGAGAGATCTCAAAATTGCAGTTTGGAGAAGGCCCCCTACAAATCTCAGGGACCTGGAACAGTTTGCTAAAGAAGAATGGTCTAAAATTCCAGCAGAGCATTGTAAGAAACTCATTGATGGTTACCCGAAGCGGTTGTTCGCAGTTATTTTGGCTAAAGGTTGTGCAACCAAGTATTAGGCTAAGGGTGCCAATACTTTTGTCTGGCCCATTTTTGGAGTTTTGTGTGAAATGATCAATGATTTTATTTTTGTTTTATTCTCTTTTGTGTTTTTTCATTGCAAACAAAATAAATGAAGATAATAATACCAAAGAATGTGATTGCAATCATTTTCAAGAAGAAACTGAGTATTATCTGACAGAATTGCAGGGGTGCCAATACTTTTGGCCAGCACTGTATATACCTGTGACACTCACATCTCTCTCTGGCCTAGACGTTACATCTCCGTTGTCCAGAATCTTAGAGTCTGTCACACATCAGAACGCTGAACGAAACCCCATTCCTGGCTGACATTGGAAAGTCCTCACAGCGCACAGTATATGCAATGTTGGGATTCACAAGTCTACAGTCACATAGAGTGACTGCAGACTGGTCAGTTTAAACCAGACAAACCCTTTAATGTCAAAATCCAGGTTTGGATACATGCATGTGTACATATTGGTGGTTCACCACAATCAGCTTAGGCTGCTTTCACACATCCGGTTTTTGCTGAGCGGCACAATACGGCGCTTTGCAGAAAAATCGCAACCGTTTTTTTTTTCTGCCGCCGGTTGCGTTTTTTCCACATAGACTTGCATTAGCGCCGTATTGTGCCGCATGGCCTTGCGTTGCGTCCGGTTTTTACCGGATGCGGCATATTTAGCCCATGCGGCGGCCGGATGGAACGCTGCCTGGTATGCTTTTTTGTGCGGCGAAAAAAAAACGCATTGCGCCGGATGCGGCGCGATTTACAATGCAAGCCTGTGGACGCCGGAAGCGACGTCCTGCGGCAAAAAACCGCATCCGGCCACCGTATGCGTTTTTTTGCACTGCACATGCTCAGTATCAAGCTGCATCCGTCAAAAAACGAACGGGCCGCATGGAAAAACTTATGCAAAGGATCCGTTTTTTTCGCCGCATCCGTTGCATAGGTTTCTGAGCCGGATTGAGCCGCACTGCAAAAACCAGATGTGTGAAAGCAGCCTAAGTGTGGTGGGTCCTGTTCCACAGTCCACAGTATATTCTGCACATGCATTATACATCAAGTTAATTTTGTGCATTCATATCATTATCAGACTGTGTGTGCTGCATCCAAATAATCAAGTGTCAGAAGAGGTAATGTTAATCCACTTACTTTGAGAGCCGTGATTTCCAAATACATTGTTTGAACACTAGAATGGGACAAATTAAATCCATAAACTAATTCTAATATGGTTGTGCCCTACATTCAGAAAGCTGTTGCTGTCCCAAAATAATTACATAATACAGTGGAACATTGGATTAACAGTAACTTGGTTTCAGTGCGTTTTGCAAGACAAGCAAAGCTTTTACAAATTTGTGACTTGGTTTAAGAGCACTGCTTTGCAATAAGAGCAAATACTCACCATGTACACTTCTGGTTCTGTCCTTTCACCACACTCTAACCCGCTCTGTGTAAACCTACTGAACATAACATTCTGTACATATGTACTGTATACAGTATACCATTGTACAGTATATACTATATAGCATGTCTATCAATTTGCATTTGTGGCTACAGTATTGTACTTTCTGATAACCACATTGCTTATACTGTACAGTATTTTGTATCCGTGCACTGTAATAATTTTATATGAATACAGTACATTATTTTGTATTACTGTAACAAATTTGTATAAATACAGTAAATATTTTTGGGTTGTGGAACGAATTGTCTGTGTTTTAATTATTTATGGGAAAATTTGCTTTGATATAAGTCACTTGGTTTAAGAGCTCACTCCCGGAACAAATTATGTTCGTAATCCAAGGTTACACTGTATAGTTTATGAGAATAGAGAACAAAACAATGACGAAATGACAAAGTCCATAGGCACAGTAATGAATGCACTGCCACAGCACCGCCACGTTATCCTTCACCCTCTCGGCCTGGGATAACACTTCAGTGCACTTGCAGCTCTCCTGTCTTACCTCCCTTTCTGCCTTGTGTCATACTGATAGCTCACTCTTATTTCAATGACCTGGCTCTCCTGAACCATCAGACAGACACAGGCAGCGGGCAGGCAATAAGGAGGGAGAGCTGCAAGTGCATTGTCCCACACTGAAACACTTGCAGCTCATTTTCATATTACTTAAATGCTGGAATTCTCAGAAACGAGGAAAAGGATTTCTATAATTAAGATGTGAAATGACTTGGCATTAAAGCCCCTTTACTGCCTTCGTTTGAGGGATAAATCCTTATGACAGGTTCCTTAGGAGGGAAAGTTGTGCAACTCAACATGTTTCTATTAGGACTGCAGCTGTCACGTGACCAGAGGCACCCGCTAGCCCCGGCTGTAATAAAGCACAGTGGTGATAGATATGGATACATCATATCAATTACAATCTACAGAGCAGGAAAGGTATAGATTAGCGTATCAAGCCCATCAATGTAAGCACACAAAGCCACAGCAATGAGAGGACAATGGAAATTACCTCCCAGGGAGACAGCTCAGCTTCACAGCTCGGGCAATGAGACCCTATAGCAGGAAAGAGAGAAAAGAGGGAGTGCAGAGGGATTCTGGGAGATGTAGGCATAATTTATACAAAAACCATTAAAACCCATTGAAATTACGGACTACGACAACATGGCTGCCGCAGTCGCACATTGTGGACTGCAACTAAAAGAAGAGTAACACCTCACAATCGTAGTGCTGTGCGAATGGAATCTGGTCACTTTTACAGTTCAGACCGTTTTAGTCCGGTCATCCCATTATGTGCGGGGTTCCTGCCACTGGTCAGCGGGGGCTCCGCTTCTACACAGGGGTTTGCTGTATGTTCTGTGCGTTCCACAAGTAAGGAAGTGCTTCGTATGTTCTGTGCGTTCCACAAGTGATTCGGAAGTGCCGTATGTTCTGTGCGTTCCACAAGTCAGGAAGTGCTTCGTATGTTCTGTGCGTTCCACAAGTGATTCGGAAGTGCCGTATGTTCTGTGCGTTCCACAAGTGATTCGGAAGTGCCGTATGTTCTGTGCGTTCCACAAGTGATTCGGAAGTGCCGTATGTTCTGTCACACAAGTCAGGAAGTGCGTTCCACAAGCAGGAAAGTCTTCCGTATGTTCTGTGCGTTTCACAAACCGGATGGTGCCGTGCTTATTTCTCCCCCATGAAACACAGGGTTCTGTTTCCAACTAACGATACAATCCGGAGCCTGACCACTGGTCAGTGACAAAGGGCTGGCGGGTTACACCGGGAATGATGCACGGCGAGTCGCTGCTTACTGGGTTTGGTATGTGTTAGTTACAGAGGAGCTAGAAATAATCCGAGATTAGTAGAATACTGAAGTGAATAATATGCATATGTGTCCATCTTTCCATCTTCTACACAGGCAGGAACATGGATGAAGACAACAGACACATCACTAGGAGAATAGTAAACCTCACCCTGGAGATGATCTATCTGCTGACTGGCGAGGTGAGGGGCTTCTGGGATTTTACCATTACAGATGGGGGGCTTCTGAGATTTTACTATCACAGAGGTGGGGGGCTTCTGAGATTTTACCATCACAGAGGTGAGGGGCTTCTGAGATTTTACCATCACAGAGCAGTTGATTGGCTTCTGAGATTTTACCATCACAGAGGTGAGGGGCTTCTGAGATATTACCGCCACAGAGGTGAGGGGCTTCTGAGATATTACCGCCACAGAGGTGAGGGGCTTCTGAGATTTTACCATCACAGAGGTGAGGGGCTTCTGAGATTTTACCGCCACAGAGGTGAGGGGCTTCTGAGATTTTACCATCACAGAGGTGAGGGGCTTCTGAGATTTTACTATCACAGAGGTGAGGGGCTTCTGAGATTTTACCGCCACAGAGGTGAGGGGCTTCTGAGATTTTACCATCACAGAGGTGAGGGGCTTCTGAGATTTTACCATCACAGAGGTGAGGGGCTTCTGAGATTTTACCGCCACAGAGGTGAGGGGCTTCTGAGATTTTACTGCCACAGAGGTGAGGGGCTTCTGAGATATTACCGCCACAGAGGTGAGGGGCTTCTGAGATATTACCGCCACAGAGGTGAGGGGCTTCTGAGATTTTACCGCCACAGAGGTGAGGGGCTTCTGAGATTTTACCGCCACAGAGGTGAGGGGCTTCTGAGATTTTACCGCCACAGAGGTGAGGGGCTTCTGAGATTTTACCGCCACAGAGGTGAGGGGCTTCTGAGATTTTACCGCCACAGAGGTGAGGGGCTTCTGAGATTTTACCGCCACAGAGGTGAGGGGCTTCTGAGATATTACCGCCACAGAGGTGAGGGGCTTCTGAGATATTACCGCCACAGAGGTGAGGGGCTTCTGAGATATTACCGCCACAGAGGTGAGGGGCTTCTGAGATTTTACCGCCACAGAGGTGAGGGGCTTCTGAGATTTTACCGCCACAGACGTGAGGGGCTTTTGGGATTTTACCGCCACAGAGGTGAGGGGCTCGAGGAATGAAGCCTGCGGCAATTCTCCTGACTACAAGGAGTTTAGGCTCCCCCATGCTCCTCTCATCCTGTGCTCAGCTCTTCTGTGCCGCCACAACAATGTTCTTACTTGGAGAAGAGAACAGAAGCAGGGAGGAGTGATGGTGGGCTGTGCACTTTAGGGTCTGGTATCTGGAAATGGGTAAGGGTTCTGATCTGTAGGTATACAGTGGAGGGTGGTATTTGAGCTCAGTATACAGTGAGGGGTTCTTGCCTGGACTCAGTATAGAGCAGAGGGCGCGGGATGGGGGGGTTCTTGTCTGGGCTCAGTCTAGACCAGAGGGTGCCGGAGGAGGGGGGGTTCTTGTCTGGGCTCAGTATAGAGCAGAGGGCGCGGGAGGAGGGGGGGGGGTTTCTTGTCTGGGCTCAGTATAGAGCAGAGGGCGCGGGAGGAGGGGGGGGGGGTTCTTGTCTGGGCTCAATATAGAGCAGAGGGCGCCGGAGGACGGGGGGTTCTTGTCTGGGCTCAGTATAGAGCAGAGGGCGCGGGAGGAGGGGGGTTCTAGTCTGGGCGCAGTGTAGAGCGGGGAGTTCTTGTTTGGGTGCAGTATAGAGTGGAGGGTGCGGGAGGGGGATTCTTGTCTGGGTGCAGTATAGAGCGGAGGGTGCGGGAGGGGGGTTCTTGTCTGGGCGCAGTATAGAGAGGAGGGTGCGGGAGGGGGGGTTCTTGTCTGGGCGCAGTATAGAGAGGAGGGTGCGGGAGGGGGGGTTCTTGTCTGGGCGCAGTATAGAGAGGAGGGTGCGGGAGGGGGGGTTCTTGTCTGGGCGCAGTATAGAGAGGAGGGTGCGGAAGGGGGGTTCTTGTCTGGGCGCAGTATAGAGAGGAGGGTGCGGGAGGGGGGGTTCTTGTCTGGGCGCAGTATAGAGAGGAGGGTGCGGAAGGGGGGTTCTTGTCTGGACGCAGTATAGGGAGGAGGGTGCTGGAGGGGGGGGTTCTTGTCTGGGTGCAGTATAGAGAGGAGGGTGCGGGAGGGGGGTTCTTGTCTGGGTGCAGTATAGAGAGGAGGGTGCGGGAGGGGGGTTCTTGTCTGGGCGCAGTATAGAGCGGAGGGTGCAGGAGGGGGGGTTCTTGTCTGGGCACAGTATAGGGAGGAGGGTGCTGGAGGGGGGGTTCTTGTCTGGGTGCAGTATAGAGCGGAGGGTGCGGGAGGGGGGGTTCTTGTCTGGGTGCAGTATAGAGAGGAGGGTGCGGGAGGGGGGTGGGTTTCTTGTTTGGGCCCTGTGTATTTTCTTAATGTGTCTTCTTAAAAATGGGATGAAATACAAGTACAAAACTAGTTTCATAATCTTTAGGGGACATTAGGGTGTTATGGGTTAAGGCTTTTAATTTGTACAGTCATTCTTTTACCTTAGGAGTATGAACCTGTGAAATTGTCTAGTGACCCTGCAAAACACAACCGACATCCTTGTTTATCAGAAGGAGGGATTGCCAAGACGCCCATCATGAATCCTCACTTATTGATCCATGGGAGAACCAGTGAACAGATCTTAGAACTCGCCAACAAGATCATTGAGCTGCTAACTGGAGAGGTGAGCTCTGCTGGGAATACTGGGATGTTACAGTGGGTACAGAAAGTATTTAGACCCCTTTAAATATTTCACATTTTTGTTTCATTTTTTTTTCTCATTAATGTACACTCTGTACCTTATTTGACAGAAAAAAACAAAACAGAAATGTAAAAATGTTTGCAAATTTATTAAACAAGAAAAACTGAAATATCACATGGTCATAAGTATTCAGACCCTTTGCTCAGTATTGAGTAGAAGCACCCTTTGAGCTAGTACAGCCATGAGTCATCTTGGGAATGATGCAACAAGGTTTTCACACCTGGATTTGGGGATCCTCTGCCATTCTTCCTTGCAGATCCTTTCCAGTTCTGTCAGGTTGGATGGTGAACGTTGGTGGACAGCCATGTTCAGGTCTCTCCAGAGATGCTCAATTGGGTTTAGGTCAGGGCTCTGGTTGGGCCAGTCAAGAATGATCAGAGTTGTTCTGAAGCCACTCCTTTGTTATTTTAGCTGTGTGCTTAGGATCATTGTCTTGTTGGAAGGTGAACCTTCGTCCAAGTCTGATATCAAGAGCAATCTGGAAGAGGTTTTCTTCCAGGATATCTCTGTACTTGGCCGCATTCATCTTTCCTTCAATTGCAACCAGTCGTCCTCTCCCTGCAGCTGCCACCACTATGTTTCACTGCTGGGGTTGTGTTGGGCAAGTGATGAGCAGTGCCTGGTTTTCTCCACACATACCGCTTAGAAATAGTACCGAAGAGTTCTTTGTCTCATCAGACCAGAGAATCTTATTTCTCATAGTCTGGGAGTCCTTTATGTGGTTGTTTTTGCAAACTCTATGTGGGCTTTCATATGTTTTGCAATGAGGAGAGGCTTCCGTCTGCCACTCTGCCATAAAGGCCCGACTGGTGGAGGGCTGCAGTTATAGTTGACTCTGTGGAGCTTTCTCTCATCTCCCTACTGCATCTCTGGAGCTCAGCCATAGTGATCTTGGGGTTCTTCTTTACCTCTCTCACTAAGACTTTTCTCCCACAATTGCTCAGTTTGGCTGGACGGCCAGGTCTAGGAAGAGTTCTGGTGGTCCCAAACATCTTCCATTTAAGGATTATGGCGGCCACTGTGCTCTTAGGAACCTTGAGTACTGCAGAAATTCTTTTGTAACCTTGGCCAGATCTGTGCCTTGCCACAATTCTGTATCTGAGCTCCTTGGGCAGTTCCTTTGACCTCATGATTCTCACTTGGTCTGACATGCACTGTGAGCTGAGGGCTTATATAGACAGGTTTGCGCCTTTGCAAATCAAGTCCTATCAGTTTAATTAAACACAGCTGGACTCCAATGAAGGAGTAGAACCATCTCAAGGAGGATCACAAGGAAATGGACAGCATATGGCTTAAATATGAGTGTCTGAGCAATGGGTCTGAATAGTTATGACCTTATGATATTTCCGGTTTTCTTGTTTAATAAATTTACAAAAATTTCTGCATTTCTGTTTTTTTCTGTCAATTTGGGGTGCAGTGTACATTAATGAGAAAAAAAATGAACTTCAGTTTTTTTGTTTAGAAAATTTGCATTTCCGTTTTTTCCTGACAAGATGGGGTGCAGAGTGTACATTAATGAGAAAAATGAACTTTTTTGAATTTACCAAATGGCTGCAATGAAACAGAGTGAAAAATTTAAAGGGGTCTGAATACTTTCTGTACCCACTGTATGTGTGCAAGACTATCAGAATAATGATTGTATCATTGTATGTCTCAGGTTCCTATAAGGTGTCAGGATATCACCGTCCATTTCTCCATGGAGGAGTGGGAGTACTTAGAAGAAAACAAGGATCAGTACAAAGACGTCATGATGGAGGATCACCAGCCCCTCATATCTCAAGGTATTCAGCTACAGTGCCAACAAGTAGTCTTCAACCCCCTGCAGATTTAGCAGGTTTGATAAGGCTACTTTCACACATCAGTTTTCTGCATTCAGGCACAATCCTTTTTTTTCCTGATGCAAAGGATCCAGCAAAAAAAATGTAAAACCGTATCCACCGGATCCGGTTTTTAACGGATCCATTATGCCGGATGCGTACAAAACCGGATCCGGTGGATACGGTTTGCATCCGTTTTTGCATCCGGTTTGTCCGTTTTTTTGAAGGATCAGCTTTTTTAATTAATTTGGTGCATGCGCAGTTTACAAAAACGGATCCGGTAGCCGCATGCATTTTTTACCGCATTGCGCCGGATCCGGCGTCCATAGGCTTTCATTGTAAAACACGCCGTATCGCGCCGGATCTGGCGCGATGCGGTTTTTTTGCCGGACAAAAAAACGTTGCAAGACACGTTGCCTCCGGCCGCCGCTTTGATAAATTTTGCCGCATCCGGAAAAAAACGGATGCAACGCAAAGCCATCAGGTACAATCCGGTTACAATGCAAGTCTATGGGGATAAACCGGATGCGGTACCGGATCCGATTTACCCCTTTTTGTTTCCGGATTGTACCTGATGGCAAAAACCTGATGTGTGAAAGTAGCCTAAGATGCAAATAAGTTAGAGCCTGCAAACTTCAAACAAGAGCAGGATTTATTAACAGATGCATAAATCTTACAAACCAACAAGTTATGTTGCTCAGTTAAATTTTAATAAATTTTCAACATACAAGTGTGGGTCAATTATTATTCAACCCCTAGGTTTAATATTTTGTGGAATAACCCTTGTTTGCAATTACAGCTAATAATCGTCTTTTATAAGACCTGATCAGGCCGACACAGGTCTCTGGAGTTATCTTGGCCCACTCCTCCATGCAGATCTTCTCCAAGTTATCTAGGTTCTTTGGGTGTCTCATGTGGACTTTAATCTTGAGCTCCTTCCACAAGTTTTCAATTGGGTTAAGGTCAGGAGACTGACTAGGCCACTGCAACACCTTGATTTTTTTCCCTCTTGAACAAGGCCTTGGTTTTCTTGGCTGTGTGCTTTGGGTCGTTGTCTTGTTGGAAGATGAAATGACGACCCATCTTAAGATCCTTGATGGAAGAGCAGAGGTTCTTGGCCAAAATCTCCAGGTAGGCCGTGCTATCCATCTTCCCATGGATGCGGACCAGATGGCCAGGCCCCTTGGCTGAGAAACAGCCCCACAGCATGATGCTGCCACCACTATGCTTGACTGTAGGGATGGTATTCTTGGGGTCGTATGCAGTGCCATCCAGTCTCCAAATGTCACGTGTGTGGTTGGCACCAAAGATCTCGATCTTGGTCTCATCAGACCAGAGAAGCTTGAACCAGTCTGTCTCAGAGTCCTCCAAGTGATCATGAGCAAACTGTAGACGAGCCTTGACATGACGCTTTGAAAGTAAAGGTACCTTACGGGCTCGTCTGGAACGGAGACCATTGCGGTGGAGTACGTTACTTATGGTATTGACTGAAACCAATGTCCCCACTGCCATGAGATCTTCCCGGAGCTCCTTCCTTGTTGTCCTTGGGTTAGCCTTGACTCTTCGGACAAGCCTAGCCTCGGCACGGGTGGAAACTTTTAAAGGCTGTCCAGGCCGTGGAAGGCTAACAGTAGTTCCATAAGCCTTCCACTTCCGGATGATGCTCCCAACAGTGGAGACAGGTAGGCCCAACTCCTTGGAAAGGGTTTTGTACCCCTTGCCAGCCTTGTGACCCTCCACGATCTTGTCTCTGATGGCCTTGGAATGCTCCTTTGTCTTTCCCATGTTGACCAAGTATGAGTGCAGTTCACAAGTTTGTGGAGGGTCTTAAATAAGCTGGTGTCACACATAACGACGACGACAACGACGTCGCTGCTACGTCACCATTTTCTGTGACGTTGCAGCGACGTCCCGTCGCTGTCGCTGTGTGTGACATCCAGCAACGACCTGGCCCCTGCTGTGAGGTCGCCGGTCGTTGCTGAATGTCCAGCTTCATTTTTTGGTCGTCACTCTCCCGCTGTGACACACACATCGCTGTGTGTGACAGCGAGGGGAGCGACGAAATGAAGCGATCAGGAGCCGGCACTGGCAGCTGCGGTAAGCTGTAACCAGCGTAAACATCGGGTAACCAAGGGAAGACCTTTCCCTGGTTACCCGATGTTTACGCTGGTTACCAGCCTCCGCTCTTGCTGCCAGTGCCGGCTCCTGCACTGTGACATGTGGCTGCAGTACGCATCGGGTAATTAACCCGATGTATACTGTAGCAAGGAGAGCAAGGAGCCAGCGCTAAGCAGTGCGCGCGGCTCCCTGCTCTCTGCACTGTGACATGTAGCTGCAGCACACATCGGGTTAATTAACCCGATGTGTACTGTACCTAGGAGAGCAAGGAGCCAGCGCTAAGCGCGGCTCCCTGCTCTCTGCACATGTAGCGACGTTATGATCGCTGCTGCGTCGCTGTGTTTGACAGCTAAGCAGCGATCATAACAGCGACTTACAAGGTCGCTGTTACGTCACCGAAAATGGTGACGTAACAGCGACGTCGTTGTCGCTGTCGCTTAGTGTGACACCAGCTTTAGTCAGAAAAGGCTGGAAAAAGAGATAATTAATCCAAATATGTGAAGCTCATTGTTCTTTGTGCCTGAAATACTTCTTAATACTTTAGGGTTTAGGGGAACCAAACAGAATTCTGGTGGTTTGAGGGGTTGAATAATAAATGACCCTCTGAATAAACTTTTCACAATTTAAAAAAAAAATAAAAAAATAAATAACATTCTTTTTTGCTGCAGTGCATTTCACACTTCCAGACTGATCTACAGTCCAAATGTCACAATGCCAAGTTAATTCCGAATGTGTAAACCTGCTAAATCTGCAGGGGGTTGAACACTACTTGTAGGCACTGTATGTTTGTGTGGAAAATAAATTTTCTCCATCTTTTTTTCGCAGGCTGTGTGGGATTGTAGATCGTAGATAGATTGTAGAGCCAACCAAATACTCTTTATTCTGCTTAAATCGTATAGGCATAGTACCTTTATTCATTCTGAATTGAAAATATTGGCTTTGGTCTGACATAGGATTACAATAAAACCTTAATACAAAACGTCTCCCTACAATTGAATAATATGATAGAGGGTCACATCTACAGCATGGTCAATAATGTGTATATTCATGGATTTTTAAACTTTTTAATATTTGTGACAGCTTTAAAAATAAATAATTAAAAAAAAAAATCAGTATTCAATTTCTAGTTGGCGAGGGTTTCCACTACAAATGTCATCCCCTTTCATTTGTCTTAACTGTTCTTAGGCCTTGTGCGCACGCTTCATTTTTTGCCACTTTTTTTTAGTGCAGTCTTTATCCCAAAACTGCATGTCTTTCCTTCCCCCAGTAAAGTCTATGAGAATTCAGAAGTGCTGTGCACACGTTGCTTCTTTTTTCCTTGCCGTTTTGGGTGCAGAAAAAGACGCAGCATGTCCATTCTTTATGCGTTGTTGACCAGCGTTTTAGTGATACCCAGGATCGGCGGGTCTAACAGGGTTAAAAAAAAAAATTCCGGCTTGGAATTGAGCCCAGGTATCTGGCCGGATGATGGTCCCCATGTAAGTCTATGGGGACCAGAATCCGGTTGGGGATAAAGGCATAGGAGCAAGCGCATTCTGATTACCTGAGTCTCCAGCACGGTTGTAACTACTATCGTGGCTGCTTACTCTTCTGGGGCTGCTCACTAGCCTCATGCATATTCACTTCTTTCTCCAATCACCAGCGTTTCTGATTGGCTGCAGTTAGATCCCACACCCAGACAGCATCTGTGACTGGTTGGAATCGCAGACCCTGTCTGCGGATCTATCGTGGTATAAAAATAAATAAATAAAAAATTGGCGTTAGTTAACTTCATATTATGATACCCAGCACAGATAAAGCCCATGGCTACAGGCTGCAGCTCCCAGCCGTGTGTTTTCCTCTTTTGGCTGTGTATCAAAATAAGAGGAACTGCATATGGCTTTTCTTTTTTAATTTTAATTATTTAAAGAGAAAAAATGTAAATAAACAGGGAGTGGTCCCCCCCAATTTTGATAGCCATGATAAAGCCCAACAGCTGGGGGCTGGTACTCTCAGGCTGGGGAGACCCTTGCTTATTGGCCCCCCAGCCTAAAAATAGCAGCCTGGAATTGCCGCATACATTAGATGCGACAGTCCTGGTACTTTACCCGGCTCTTCCCGATTGCCCTGGTGCGTTGGCAATCAAGATATTAAGGGGTTAATGTCAGCTCACAGCTGCCACTAAGCCCTAGATTAGTAGTGGGAGGCGTCTGAGACCCCCCCCTCATTACTAATCTGTAAGTCAAAATAAACATACCGAAATAATCCTTTATTTGCAATAAGACGAGAGCACCCTCTTTCACCCCTTTTTTTTTAACCCCTCAAAATAACCCTGAAGGTTTGACGTAATCCACATGAGGTCCCACTGCGATCCCAGCTCTGCTACATCTGAGAAGGCACAGCACGTAGCCATAAAACAATGGCCGCCCTCTGTGATTTTCAACCAGAGAATGAATGAGCCATGCGATCAACGGTGACGTCACTCAGGTAATTTGGTTTCACAGCTGGAGGTTTCCACGGTCCTCCACCTGTGACCGCAGGTAACTTGGAGTCACCTAAGGTCAAGTTACCTGTGGTCACAGGTGGAGGGCCGTGGGAACCTCCAGCTGTGACTGCAAATACCCTGCTGAGTTATCAGACATCACTCTCCTCTCAGCCTAGAGCTTGGTTTGCAGTGCGGTGCTTTCATCAGAGAAGTGCTGTGATGTGCTGCTCATTGAATAATATGTCACAGGGATTGTCAGCTGAAGGTACAACACTTCAAAGTAGCATTCAGGCAGAGCAGAGTGAAGCCCGTTGTGAGCTTGGTCATGTGTACTGCTGACTGTGTCTGCTAAATCCTTGAACTGCCTTCAGCTGACTAGCCCTGTGATATACTATTTAATAAATGGCACATCACAGTGAAGTCTGATCTGAACATGTGTACCTAGATTGCTGTCACTCACCGAGAGGTAGCCTCGCCTCCACCAGTGACTGTTGCGCTATTCAGTTTGTCCGATTCCGATCCCGAAATCGAAAGTAGCAGAGCCAGAACAACAACAGAAGAATATAGGAGCTGCAGAGAGAGGAGCAGGGTAGGTAGTAAAGTACATTAGGAAAGTGTTAGTTAGGACACATGAAAGTTGGTGAAATTAGTAGTGGAAAACCTGAGATCCTCTTTAAAAGGGTTCTCATACTATATGTATATTTATCACCCATTGAAAAGATAGATATATATATAAAATCTATAAATCACACATATATATACACACCCATATATATATATACACACGGATTCTGGGGTTCTAGCGATGGGGTCCTAAAATTCTCTTGTGAATAGTGTATAAGTGCATACAGTAGGGAAAGTAAGTATTAAATACACTGCCGATTTTGCAAGTTTTCCCCACCTACATGCAATGGAGAGATCTGTAATTTTTAGCATAGGTACACTTCACCTGTAACTGACAGAATAAGGAAAAATCCAGAAAATTACCGTATTTTTCAGATAAGACGCATTTTTCCTCCCAAAAATTTGGAAGGAAAATGAGGGGTGCGTCTTAAAATCCAAATGTAGCTTACTGGGAAGTGGAGAATGGGAGCTGTGCTGGCTGCCGTGCAGGCTGTGGTGCGGTTGGCTGGCTGTGTGGGCGGCTGGCTGTGTGGGCAGCTGGCTGTGTGGGCTGCTGGCTGTGCAGGTGGCTGGCTGTGTGGGCAGCTGGCTGTGCAGGCGGCTGTCTGGCTGTGCGGACAGCTGTGTGGAGCAGGGCCGTGGGACGTGTGTCCCAGATGCTCTGGCTTCAAATAATGGCGCCCAGAGTTGCCTCCGGGTGCCATTTCTTTGATGCCTGCACCGCCAACCGAGCATTTGGGACATTCGCCGCACCACTCTGTTCTGCACAGCCCCCACCGCTGCCAGCACAACCGCCGCTTCTGGCAGCACAGACTCCGCTACAGCGCCTGCAGCATCGCACGACTCCGGCACTGCTCCTGCCTCCTGTGACCCTGCTGCACCACCGCTGCCGTCCCCCCACCGATAGGACACCAATAGAGTATAAGACCAACCCCCCCCCCCCATCCTTCTTTTTTTTTTTTTTTTTTTTTCCTTTTTCATATTTAAATTTGGGGTGCATCTTAATCTGGTGTGTTTTGTAAAATGAAAAATACGGTACAGTGTATGATTTTTTAAATAATTACTTTGCATTTTATTGCATGAAAAAAATACAGTGGTACCTTGCTTAACGAGTAACCCACTAAACGATAATTTTGCTTAACAAGCAAAGCTTTCTGGAAATTTGTAACCCGCTTTATGAGAAAGCTTTGCTGTGCGAGCGAAATCCTCACCTCAGACACTTCCGGTTCCGTCCATCCACCGCGCTCTGACCCGCACTTGCAGTCCACACAAACACACACGGACGCACACACATACAGTATTATGCTCACCTTACCTTCCATTCCACCGCCGGCCTCATGGATCTTGTAGTTCCCGGGTACATCGCGGCGAACTACAAGTACCATGAGGCCGGCGGTGGAACGGAAGGTAAGGTGAGCATATAATATGTGTACCTTCCGTTTCATCGCCGGCCTCCTGGGTCCTGTAGTGCACCGCGCCGCTCTGTTCCGCTCCGCTCCATTCCAGGCATCTGCATCCATAGCGACAAAGCAGGAACTTCCTGGTTCCTGTCACCGCTACTCAAAGGCAGCGCGCTGGCCAATCAGAGGCAAGCGGCTCTGCCTTTGACGTCAGCGCTCTGCCAGGAAGTTCCTCCCTCGTCGTTATAGTTACCTGATACACGGCCCGCACCGGAGAACAGCAAGTCCCAGGAGACCGGTGATGGAACGGAAGGTAAGGTGAGCATATAATGTGTGCGTTTGCGTGTGTGTTTGTGTGTTTGTACGAGTGTGGAATGACAGAATAGGGGACCAGGATGGGACATTTAATTAGTTGTGGAACGAATTGTCAGCATTGCAATGATTTCCTATGGGAAATCTTGCTCTGCTGAACGAGTAACTTGGTTAACAAGCACACTCCCAGAACGCATTGTTCTCATTAAGCAAGGTTCCACTGTATTTGATACTATAGAAAAATCTGAACTTAACATTTATTACAGAAACCTTTGTAATTAGAGGTCAGACATTTCCTGTAGTTCTTAAGTTCACACACACTGTAGCAGGGATTTTGGCCCACTCCTCCAGAACTTTCAGGTTTCGGTGCTGTCGCTGGGCAATATTCAGCTCTCTAAAGATTTGCTATTGGCTTCAGGTGTGGAGACTGGCTGGGCCACTCCAGGACCTTGAAATGCTTCTTATGGAGCCACTCCTTAGTTGCCCTGGCTGTGTGTTTCGGGTCATTGTTATTCTGGAAGACCCAGGTACGACCCATCTTCAATGCGCTTACTGAAAGAAGGAAGTTTTTGGCCAAAATCTCATGATCTGTGACCCCATCCATCTTCCCTTCAATACGGTGCATTCATCCTCTTTGCAGAAAAGCACTCCCAAAGTATAACACTTCCACCCCCATGCTTCACAGTTGGGATAGTGTTCTTAGGGTAGTACTCATCCTGCTTCTTCCTTTTATTTTGGTCTCATCTGACCACATGACCTTATCCCGTTCCTCCTATGGATCATCCAGATGGTCATTGGTGAACTTCAAACAGGCCTGGACATGTGAGCAGGGGGACCTTGCATGCCCTGCAGGATTTTAATCCATGACATTGTAGTATGTTACTAAAGGTAATCTTTTAAAGACTGTGGTACCAGCTCTCTTTGGGTCATTGATGAGGCTCTCCTTTATAGTTGTGAGCTGATTCCTGATCTTTTTCAGAATCATACTTACCCCACAAGGCGAAATATTGCTTGGAGTCCCAGACAGAGTAAGATTGACAGTCATCTTGTGTTTCTTCCATTTTCTAATAATTGCACCAATAGTTGCCATCTCACCAAGCTGCTTACCTATTGTTCTATAATCCGTCCCAGCCTTGTGCACGTCTACAATCTTGTCACTGGTGTCCTTAGACAGCTCTTTAGTTTTGGCCATATTGGAGAGGTTGGTGTGTGATGGTGTGGACAGGTGTCTTTTATACCAGTAACGAGTTTGTTCAAAAAAGTGCAATTAATACAGGTAGTGAGTGCAGAGTAGGAGGGCTTCTTAAAGAAAAAATAACAGGTCTGTGAAAGCCAGAATTATTGCTGGTTGGAGGTGATCAAATACTTCTTTCATGCAATAAAATGTAAATTAATTAATCATACAAGTGATTTTCTGGATTTTTTTTGGAATTCTGTGTGTCACAGTTGAAGTGTACCTGTAATAAAAATTACAGACCTCTCCATTCTTTGTAGGTGGGAAAACTTGAAAATCGCCAGTCTGAATACTTATTTTCCTCACTGTATGTGTGACCAACTTTTTCTTTCGTTTTTATTTCTTTCACTATCTATGGGAGCACTGCCTATTGCTCTACCAGAGACAGACCCATAGAAGGAGGTAAAAAATGTGCAAGAACATTTAATTCATGTACGAAACTTTGTCACACCTATGTTCTGATTGAATTAGCATTCAATAATCACATATACTGTGGAGAGGTAATAACTATATTTCTTTATCGTTCCTATGGGAGACCCAGACATTGGGTGTATAGCTTCTGCCTCCGGAGGACACACAAAGTACTACACTAAAAAGTGTAGCTCCTCCCTCTGAGCATATACACCCCCTGGATAACCAGATCTAGCCAGTTCATTGCTTTGTGTTCAGGAGGCATACATCCACACATGCATTCTCATCTGATTTTTCATTTTTGGAAAGTTTTTGAAGAAAAGCGGGTCCAAGCCTGGACTCCCGGCATGTCCCTTCTCACCCCACTGTGTCGGCAATGTTGTTAAGGTTGATTCCAAGGCTGGAGCCTCACATGCCGCGCTCCTTCACCATCCCTCGGGCTCTGGTTTGAAGTGGGAGCCAGCACGGTTCTCCTTGCTTTGCAGGAGACCGGTCTCCATCCGCAGCCCTTCAGGATCCTGCTGGACGGAGCACTCATCCCCAGGAACTTGGAACCCTGCGTCTCAGCAAGCTAAGTACCTGAGACATTTATATTCTGGGGGTCCCTGTACTTTATTATGGTGGGAGAGTGTGCTGTGTAACTTTTCTGACATTTCCGGCCGGTTCTCTGGTTGTCGCCTGAGAACCGCGCCGATGGTGCCTGCGCGCCGGCCGCATCGCTCAAGTTTAGGCCCCGGCTTTGCCGGAGGCCTACTTTCGTTTTCACTGCCCTCGCATGTCAATCATGCAGAGGGACAGTGCGGCTCTGCCCAGCGGCCGTTCAGCACAGGGGAGGGACACTCCTCTCTGAGTACATGTCCCCTCCCCTGTAAATCTCCTTGGCCCTCCAGATCCCGCTCTCAGAGCTGGTCCCGCCCCCTCTCCTCGCTCCGGCGCCATTTTATCAGCGTTTTTCTCTGGATCAGCGCTGGCTGCAGCATCCCTGCTAAGCTGCTTGGGGGTCTGGGCTGTGGGATCTGGAGGGCACACAAACGGTCTGGTAAGCCACAACCTCCGGTTGTGGACCTTCTGTATATACTCTCTGGGGGTCATTCTGGCAGAGCCCCCACTCCAGCAGCATGTCTCACACGAGGAGCAAGGCTGCAAGGCTTTACTCAATATGCACTGCATGTAAGCTCGTGCTGCCTGAACCGAGCACATATCCACATTTTGATGCCTGCTCTAACCTGACAATGCCTCAGCCTGGAATTGCACCCACAGTGGTCCCTCCGGCTGCTCCGGCTCCGGTAGCTGAACCCCCGGCTTGGGTAGAATCCTTCTCTAGGTCAATCTCCCAGTCTTTTGCCGACTCCATGGGACAGCTGTCCCGCACTTTGCTGAACATGCATCAGCCCCCTTCTCAGGGCGCCTCTGCTGCTAGGGCTCTCTCAGCGGAGCTCACAGAGGATTCTTCATCTGGTCCCAGACCCCGTTCTCCTAAAAGGAGACGCAGGGTCCCCTCTCCTTCCTCGTCCCGCGGCTCTGATTCAAGAGCTGACTCGCAGGACGAGGAGGATGCCTTTACTGGGGGCTCGGAGGCTACCTCCATGTGCCCCATTGATCTGTCCGAAAGTGACTCAGATGTTAGTGATTTGATTGCGTCCATTAATTCTGTACTGGACCTCAATCCGCCAGTATCAGAGGAGCATCCCTCTCTGGCAGAAAAGCACCAGTTTACCTTGCCTAAGAGGACAAGGAGTGTGTTCTTTACCACTCCAGTTTTCAGGCCACTGTGACCAAGCCCAGGGCCTGTCCTGACAAACTCTTCCCAAAGCGTGGTTCTGATGACCGTTTTCCCTTTCCACCTGAGGTGGTCAAGGAGTGGGCTCATTCACCAAAGGTAGACCCTCCGGTGTCTAGACTCTCAGCCCGGACCGTTGTATCAGTGGCTGATGGCACCTCTCAAGGATTCCACTGACCGCCAGGTTGACCTTCTGGCCAAATCTGTATATGAGGCGGCAGGGGCCTCGTTGTCCCCATCTTTTGCAGCAGTGTGGGCTCTCAAAGCCATCTCTGCTTCTCTAGAGGAGATGCATTCCCTCACCAGGGAATCTATGCCCGAAATGGTTGCCTTAACTTCCCAAGCTTCAGCTTTTTCATCCTATGCCATGCTGGAGGCTTCTCACCGCACTGCGGTGGCTTCGGCTAATTCCCTCGCTATCCGCAGGATCTTGTGGCTTCGAGAATGGAAGGCAGATGCTTCTTCAAAGAAGTACCTTTCTGGGCTCCCTTTTGCTGGATCCAGGCTATTCGGTGAACAACTGGATGAAATTAAGGAAGCTACTGGCGGGAAGAGTACTTCCATGCCACAAACTAAAACCAGGAAACCTGCCCAGGGTAGGAACCAGTCGAGATTTCGTTCCTTTCGTTCCTCCAACTGGTCATCCTCTAAGCCCTCGGCCTCGTCCACTAACTCAGCCAAGGACCAAAAACCCAACTGGCGCACAAAGGCGCGTCCACAGAAGACCGCAGGAGCTGCTGCCACTAAAGCAGCCTCCTCTTGACTATCTGGCCGCACCAGCAACGTCCTTAGTCGGTGGCAGGCTCTCCCACTTTGGCGACGTGTGGTTTCAACACGTCTCCGATCAGTGGGTGCGGGATATCATCTCCCACGGCTACAGGATAGAATTCTCTTCCAGCCCGCCAAACAGATTTTTTCTGTCAACTCCCCCCTGCTCCAAGGCCGCCGCCTTCTCTCAGGCCGTGGCATCCTGCAGGCCAACGGAGTAATTATACCGGTTCCCGCCCGGGAACGGTTCAGAGGTTTCTACTCAAATCTCTTCCTAGTCCCCAAAAAGGACGGTTCCTTCCGGCCCATCCTGGATCTCAAGCTTCTCAACAAGCATGTTCAGGTGCGGCATTTTCGCATGGAGTCTCTGCGATCAGTCATTGCCTCAATAACCGAAGGAGATTTCCTGGCATCCATCGACATCAGAGATGCCTACCTGCATGTGCCAATTGCAGTTTCACACCAGCGTTGGCTACGTTTTGCAATCGGAGAGGAACATTTCCAATTCGTGGCTCTCCCCTTCGGGTTAGCCACGGCCCCTCGAGTATTCACCAAGGTCATGGCAGCAGTGGTTGCGGTTCTGCACCTCCAGGGGTTGGCAGTGATTCCTTACCTGGACGACCTTCTAGTCAAGGCTTCATCCAGCGCAGACTGTCAGCGGAGTGTCTGGCTCACTCTCGCCACTCTAGCCCAATTCGGGTGGCTTGTCAATCTGCCCAAATCCACTCTGACTCCGACCTAGAGGCTCACGTACCTAGGGATGCAGTTCGAGACTCTGCCGGCACTTGTGAAGCTGCCCTTAGTCAAACAGCAGTCCCTCCATCTGGCGGTGCGCTCTCTGCTGAGGCCCCGTCGTCATTCCATCAGGCACCTAATGCAGGTGCTGGGTCAGATGGTGGCGTCAATGGAGGCTGTTCCCTTTGCCCAGTTCCGTCTGCGTCCTCTGCAGCTAGACATTTCTCCGCTGTTGGGACAAGCGGACTTCCTCCTTGCACAGGCTAGTGGCTCTGTCGCCACAGACCAGGGGCTCCCTTCAGTGGTGGCTTCGGCCCCTCCCTCGGTCTCAGGGGCGCTCCTTCCTGGCCCCGTCCTGGGTGATCCTCACCACGGATGCCAGTCTATCCGGCTGGGGAGCGGTATGTCTCCACCACCGAGCACAGGGCACTTGGACTCCGTCCGAATCAGCCCTCTCGATCAATGTGCTGAAAACCAGAGCTGTGCTTCTAGCTCTCCTAGCCTTTCACCACCTATTGGCGGGCAAGCACATCCGAGTCCAGTCAGACAACGCGACAGCGGTTGCCTACATCAATCACCAAGGCGGGACACGCAGCCGCCTGGCAATGTTGGAGGTTCAACGCATCCTTCAATGGACGGAGGACTCAAAGTCCACCATATCCGCAGTCCACATCCCAGGCGTGGAAAACTGGGAAGCAGATTATCTCAGCCGTCAACCCGTGGACAGTGGCGAGAGGTCCCTGCATCCGGCAGTGTTTCAATCAATCTGCCGCAAGTGGGGCACTCCGGAAGTGGATCTAATGGCATCCCGGCACAACAACAAGGTTCCAGTTTACGTGGCTCGCTCCCACGATCCTCAGGCCTTTTCAGCGGACGCTCTGGTTCAAGATTGGTCCCAGTTTCGTCTGTCCTACGTGTTTCCCCCTCTAGCTCTCTTGCCCAGAGTTCTGCGCAAGATCAGAATGGAGGGCCGTCGGGTCATCCTCATTGCTCCGGACTGGCCCAGGCGAGCTTGGTACCCAGACCTGCTCCATCTGTCCGTAGAGGTGCCGTGGCATCTTCCGGACCGTCCAGACCTTCTCTCACAAGGTCCGTTTTTCCGCCAGAATTCTGCGGCTCTCAGATTGACGGCGTGGCTCTTGAGTCCTGGATCTTGACGGCTTCTGGTATTCCTCTTGAAGTCATCTCCACTATGACTTGGGCTCAGAAGTCTTCCTCGGCCAAAATCTATCACAGGACCTGGAGAATTTTCCTGTCCTGGTGTCGCTCTTCCGGCCATGCTCCTTGGCCTTTTTCCTTGCCGACCCTTCTGTCCTTTCTACAGTCCGGTCTGCAGCTAGGACTATCCCTCAATTCCCTCAAGGGACAAGTCTCGGCTCTGTCAGTGCTGTTCCAGCGGCGTATCGCCCGGCTGGCTCAGGTCCGCACCTTCATGCAGGGCGCATCTCACATCATTCCGCCTTACCGGCGGCCCTTGGATCCTTGGGACCTCAATTTGGTCCTCACGGCCTTGCAGAAACCCCCCTTTGAGCCTCTTAGGGAGGTTTCTTTGTCTCGTCTTTCACAGAAAGTGGTCTTTCTAGTGGCCATAACTTCCCTCAGGAGAGTCTCTCTGATTTGGCTGCGCTCTCTTCGGAGTCACCTTTTTTGGTTTTTCATCAAGACAAGGTGGTTCTCCGTCCGACTCTGGACTTTCTCCCTAAGGTGGTTTCTCCTTTCCACCTTAACCAGGACATTTCCCTACCTTCATTTTGTCCGGCTCCTGTTCATCGCTTTGAAAAAGCGTTGCATACTCTGGATCTGGTGCAGGCACTCCGGATCTATGTGTCTCGTACCGCTGTTCTTAGGCGGTGCACCTCTCTTTTTGTGCTAACCACAGGTCGGCGTAAGGGCCTCTCTGCTTCTAAGCCGACCTTAGCTCGTTGGATTAGGTCGGCCATTTCCGATGCCTACCAGTGTACTCAGGTGCCTCCCCCGCCGGGGATCAAGGCACACTCGACCAGAGCTGTCGGTGCCTCTTGGGCTTTCAGGCACCAGGCTACGGCTCAGCAGGTCTGTCAGGCTGCCACTTGGGCTAGCCTGTATACCTTTTCAAAGCACTACCAAGTGCATGCTCATGCTTCGGCAGATGCGAGCTTGGGCAGACGCATCCATCAGGCGGCTGTCGCCCATTTGTGAAGTTAGGCTCCGCCTACTTCTCAGTTTTTCTGTTTATTCCCACCCATTGACTGCTTTGAGACGTCCCAATGTCTGGGTCTCCCATAGGAACGATAAAGAAAAAGAGAATTTTGTTTACTTACCGTAAATTCTTTTTCTTATAGTTCCGTATTGGGAGACCCAGCACCCTCCGTGTTGCCTGTTGGCAGTTTCTTGTTCCGCGTGTTATCACCGGCTGTTGTCGTGGACAGAGTCTCCGGTTGTTCCGGTTCTTGCTCTGTCCTTACTTGTGGGTGGCTATTCTCCTTCAGCTTTTGCACTAAACTGGCTAGATCTGGTTATCCAGGGGGTATATATGCTCAGAGGGAGGAGCTACACTTTTTAGTGTAGTACTTTGTGTGTCCTCCAGAGGCAGAAGCTATACACCCAATGTCTGGGTCTCCCAATACGGAACTATAAGAAAAAGAATTTACGGTAAGTAAACAAAATTCTCTTTTTTGTTAAAAAAGCATTTAAAGCAAACCAATCACCAGGATTTTCCTATATACACTAAACCCATCGCTATACTGGCACTGTCATGCGGATTCTATATTTACCTTTAGTTGTCAGATTAGATATATAGTTTCTAAAATACAGGCAAGTAAAGTTACAGAAATGCACTGCTTTTTGATTGGCAGCAGCTGTCTAATATGTGGGTGGGGTTTTGCTATTCCCGCCCCTGTCTGCTGCCCGGCCTCTATAGATGCTAGACTGTATGGGCTTCTTCCAGGTATGAGTCATTTCTGTGACGTGATAGGGGCTTGTTAGAATGCAGCCCATACAGTCTAAGGCCCCCTTCACACGCATGTGCCTCCGGTACGTGTTAGGTCCGTTCCTGCATGTACCGGAGACACGGGCACACGTACTCCAATGTTAATCAATGTATTGAGTTACACGTTGGTTTTTCCATACAATGCGTGTGTCCGTGTGCATGATACGTTTGTTGGTGCGTTAAAAACGGAAGCATGTCCGTTTTTCTCCGGCATCACGGGTGTCATACGGAACGCAAACAGACCACACGGAGGTGTTCCGTGTGACACGCGCCGGAGAAAAGACCCGTGTCTGAGGAAAAAAAAAAATGTACTCACCTTCTCCAGCCCTGCGGTCTCTGCCGCTGCTGTCACTTCCTGCCGACCGCCGCTCATTATGCTCATTGAATATACACTTCACTGCGTCTGGAAGCAGCAGCAGCGGGGAGTCGGCAGGGCTGGAGACCGAAGATCAGAACCACGGACACCGTCGCCAGGGACAGGTGAGTAGAAAGTTCCCGTTCTCCGTGTGTTATCACGGATAACACACTGAGAACACACGTAGCCCATAAACACGGGTCACGGAGGGCAAAACGCACCTCTGACACGCCCGTGAGAAACGTGCGTGGTTTTTCACGGACATGTGAAGGGGGCCTAACATCTAGAGAGGCCAGGGAAGCAGACCGGGGCAAGAATAGATAGAAAAACCCCATCCACATATTAGCTATTCAGCAGCTGTTGATAATCAAAAAGCTGTACATTCCTGTAACTTTACTTGCTGTATTACAGAAACTATATGTCAAATCTCACAACTAAAGGTATGTATATAATAAGCATGATAGTGCCTGTATAGCACTGGCTTTAGTTTATATACAGTGGGTATGCAAAGTATTCAGACCCCTTTTACATTTTTCACTCTTTGTTGCATTGCAGCCATTTGGTAAATTCAAAAAAGTTCTTTTTTTCTCATTAATGTACACTCTGCACCCCATCTTGACAGAAAAAAAACAAATGTAAAAATTTTTGCAAATTTTTTACACAAAAAAACCTGAAATATCACATGGTCATAAGTATTCAGACCCTTTGCTCAGTATTGAGTAGTATTGAGCTAGTACAGCCATGGATCTGCTTGGGAATAATGCAACAAGTTTCTCACACCAGGATTTGGGTATCTTCTGCCATTCTTCCTTGCAGATAGTCTCCAGTTCAGTCAGGTTGGATGATGAACGTTGGTGGAAAGCCATATTCAGGTCTCTCCAGAGATTCTCATTTGGGTTTAGGTCAGGGCCAGTGAAGAATGGTCACAGAGTTGTTCTGAAGCCACTCCTTTATTTTAGCTGTGTTTTTAGGGTCATTGTCTTGTTGGAAGGTGAACCTTCAACCAAGTCTGCTGTCAAGAGCACTCTGGAAGAGGTTTTCTTCCAGGATATCTCTGTACTTCGCTGCATTCATCTTTCCTTCAATTGTAACCAGTCGTCCTGTCCCTGCAGCTGAAAAACACTCCCATAGCATGATGCTGCCACCACCATGTTTCACTGTGGGTATTGTATCGGGCAGGTGATGAGCAGTGCCTGGTTTTCTCCACAGATACCTCTTAGAATTATCACCAAAAAGTTCTATCTTCATCTCATCAGACCAGAGAATCTTATTTCTCATAGTCTGGGAGTCCTTCATGTGTTTTTGTGCAAACTCTATGCGGGCTTTCTTATGTCTTGCAGTGAATAGAAGCTTCTGTTGGGCCACTCTGCCATAAAGGCCTGACTGGTGGAGGGCTGCAGTGATAGTTGACTTTGTGGAACTTTCTCCTATCTTCCTACTGCATCTCTGGAGCTCAGCCACAGTGATCTTGGTGTTCTTCTTTACCTCTCTCATCAAGGCTCTTCTCCCACGATTGCTCAGTTTGGCTGGACGGCCAGGTCTAGGAAGAGTTCTGGTGGTTCCAAACTTTTGAGGCCACTGTGCTCTTTGGAACTTTGAGTACTGCAGAAATTCTTTTGTAACCTTGGCCAGATCTGTGCCATGACACAATTCTGTCTCTGAACTCCTTGGCCAGTTCCTTTGACCTCATGATTCTGATTTGGTTTGACATGCACTGTAAGCTGTGAGGTCTTATATAGACAGGTGTGCGCCTTTCCAAATCAAGTCCTATAAGTTTAATGAAACACAACTTGGAGTCCAATGAAGGAGTAGACCCATCTCAAGGAGGATCAGAAGGAAATGGACAGCATGTGACTTAAATATGAGTGTCTGCGCAAAGGGTCTGAATACCATGTGCTATTTCAGTTTTTCTTGTTTAGTAAAATTTGCAAAAAATTCTACATTTTTGGTTTTTTTCTGTAAAGATGGGGTGCAGGGTGTACATTTTAATGAGAAAAAAATGAACTTTTTTTGAATTTACCATATGGCTGCAATGAAACAGAGTGAAAAATTTAAAGGGTTCTGAATACTTTCCGTACCCACTGTAGGAAAATCCTGGTGTCTTTAAAGAGGACTTGTCACTAGTGATGGGTGGACCCAGACTGTCAGAGTCTGGATCCGTGTAGTTTCATAAAAGCAAGAGCAACAACCTCGGGCCCAGAGTTCTCAGGGAACTCTGGGTAACGATCCGGATCTGGCAACTCGGGTACTTATATTTAAAAAGAAAAAAAAAAAGGGTAAAGCAGGCATATTATACTTAAAGGGAACCTGTCAGGTGCAATATGCACCCAGAACCATGAGCAGTCCCTGCCTAACCATCCCTGCATATAGTAGCATACATAAAGAGATCTTTAGAAAAGGTATTTCTAAAGAGCCTCTATGATATGGTAATGAGCTCAGGGACTAGTGTGCTAATTTGGTATTTAATGCCCACTGCTCAGCGCCATCTATGGCAGCGATGCGCTGTCCGTTGCTCCGCCTCAGAATCCTGGGCATAGGGTTAGTGCGCATGATCAGAAGTGCCTGGCACTTCCGGGATGAGTACACCTGGCTTCATAGTGCCCATGGCCAGAAGTCCGTGGATTATGCGCACCAAGCTTAAATCCAGCATCAGGCGTGGTGGCAGCAGAGGTGAGTGCGACCATGTCTCTGGCTGCGCATTCATTAGCATGTTAGCATGCCCACAGGGGCATATTTACATGCTAAGGGGGCCGTCTAGCCAAGGGAACTAACGCCCTTGCAACTTGTCACTGGCCTCATTAGCATATAATAAAGGATCTTGAGAAATACTTTTTTTTTAAAGATCTCTTTATCTATGCTACTAGATGCTGAGACGGTTAGGCAGGGATTAGACATATGCCCCCAGAACTGCTTGTGGTTCTAGATGCATAATACACCTGACAAGTTCCCTTTAACGAGTCTCCCGCACGGGTGTAACGCTACTTCCAGGGCCGCTCGTTATCTTTTAAAATATTTTTTTTTTAAAAAACTGCATGCAGGGACTCTTAGTTTGATACACAGCCAAGACAGCTGGGGGTTGCAGCCTTTAGTCTTATGGTTTATCTTTGCAGGATAATATAGCTAATAATATGGGGGGGACCCTACGCCAAATTTTTAAACTTATTTTTCCACCAATATAGACACACAGCGCCTCTGATTGAAATTAGTTAGACACACTGCCACTCAGGGTGGGGTCGCTGTCTGACAGCAACCAATCAGAGACCTCAGGACTGCCGGTGGGCAGGGGAAGCTGTGAATATGCATGAAGGATGAAGAGCAACCCCAGACGTTACAGCCATGTAGAAACCTGTAAGTAATCCACCTATCCCTTCTGCCACCATTTTTAACCCCTTAACGACTGCCGATACGCCTTTTAACGGCGACAAATTAGGGTACTTCTTCCAAACCGCCGCTTTTTAACGGCGGTCGGAAAAAAGGGTCTAGCGCCCCCCAGAGTCGGGAAATTTCCGTGGTCTCAGCTGCCGGGGGTAGCTGAGACCCTGGAGATCATGATTCTGGCCGGTTTTTCCAGTCCCCGCTCACGTGATCACCGGTACACACCGTTTACCGATGATCACCTTACAGTAAATCACCGCGCCGGTAAAAAATCATTTATCTCCCATCTGGCATAAACAAACATCTCAGATGGGAGATAAATCTCATCCCCCGGTGTCGCCAAAGTGTCCCCCCCCCCCCCCTTCCTCCCAAAAATCTAACATGGCGCCGCACACACCGGCGCGCACAGCAGCGCGCCGGTCGCATTTACCCTGTTCCTCTGGTTTCTGTCGCATGTGCTATGACACATACGACAATAAACTGCTCCCCAGGCCCTGCCAGGTCAACCCCTATTCCCACCCCGGTGTTCCCCGGTGTCCCCCGTACCTGTCGGAACGTGCCCCCCATATTCTAGAAGGTCCAGAATCACTGCGGGACTTTCACAATGGATTACAGCAGGGACCCGATTTTTTTTTTTTCTTTTTTTTCTTTTTTCTTTTCAATAAATTGGTCAAAGAGGGAATGTTTTTGGGGAGTGTTTTTTCAAATAAATTTTTTTTTGTTGTCAATTTTTTTTTTCTTTATTACTGTCAATTAGTTATGTCTGGTATCAAATAGACGCCGTGACATAACTAATTGCTGGGCTTGATGCCAGGTGACATTACACATCTGGTATCAACCCCATTTATTACCCCGTTTGCCACCGCACCAGGGCAACGGAATGAGTTGGGGCGAAGCGCCAGGATTGGCACATCTAATTGATGCGCCACTTCTGGGGCGGCTGCAGCCTGCTATTTTTAGGCTGGGAAGAGTCTAATAACCATGGCTCTTCCCACCCTGAGAATACCAGACCCCAACTGTCAGCTTCACCTTGGCTGGTGATCTAATTTGGGGAGACCCTACGTTTTTGTTTTTTTTTTAATTATTAATTTATAAATAATTTAAAAAAAAACAGCTTGGGGAGCCCTCCAAATTGATCACCAGCCAAGGTGAAGCTGTCAGCTGCAGTTTGCAGGCTACAGCTGTCTGCTTTACCCTAGCTGGCTATCAAAAATAGGGGGGACCCCACGTCATTTATTTTAATTATTTTTTTTCTTTTTGGGCTAAATACAAGGCTAGGCATCCTTTAGTGCCACATGAAAGGCACTAAAGGGCGCCAGCTTAGAATATGCAGGGGGGTGGGAATTTATATATGTTTGACATCTATCCATTCATCCATTGTAGCATTTTACGCTGTGTGCCCACAATCGGGGTTTGCAGCGTTTTGGGCGCAGTGTTTTCCCTGCATCCATAGCGCTGCGTTGTGCAGTAGAAGCACAGTGGAAGGATTTTTAGAAATACCATGCCCACTGGGCTTCTTTTCTCCGCAGCATAAACCGACCTGTGGTGCAGCTTCCCGAGCCTCAGCATGTCAATTTATGCTGTGGAGACCAGAGTGTTCTCTGCAGGTAGAATAGAACTAAAGTCCACAGCAGCCTGAACCCAAATCGTGGGCATGGGCAGCTGCGTTCTCCCGTGGACAACACTTCTGCAGGAAGGCTGACACTGTGTACAAGACGCCGTGTCGCTGGATTATGGCCACATAGCCTAACAGTGAGAATATTGTTGCTACAGCAACATTTTTGTGAAGTACCTGTGGATTCAAAATGCTTACTATACTACTCAATAAAATCCTTGAGGGGTCCAGTTTCTAAAATGGGGTCACTTGTGGGGGGTTTCTGCTGTATAGGTACCCAAGAGGCCCTGCTAATGTGACATGGTGCGCGCAATTTATTTCAACTTTTCCAAAATTCAAATGGTGCTCCTTCCATTCCAAGCCCTCCCATTTATCCAAACAGAGGATTTTGGCCACATATGGGGTATCCCTGCGCTCACAAGAAATTGGATAACAACCTGTGGGGTCCACGTTTTGTTGTTGCCTCTTGAAAAAGTGAGAAATGTGATGCTAAAGAAACATTTTTGTGAAAAAAATTAAAATTTTCAATATGGCAACCTAAGCTTATCAAATTCTGTGAAGTATTCCTGGATTCAAAATGCTCAATATACACCTAGATAAAAGCCTTGAGGTGTCTTGTTTCCAGAATGGGGTCACTTGTGGGGGACCTCCACTGTTTAGGCACTTTAGGGGCTTTCCAAATGCGACATAGTGTCCACTAATTATTCCAGCCAAATGTTCAGTCAAATGGCACTATTTCCCTTCCGAGCCCTGCTGTGCACCCAAACAGTTGATTTCCACCACACATAAGGTATCAGCATACTCAGGAGAAATTGCACAATACATTTTATGCTGCTTTTTTTCATTTTACTCTTGTTAAAAAAAAAAAAAAAAAAGCTATGTGGTTGAAGTAACAATTTTGTGGTAAAAATGTATTTTTTTATTTTCACAGCTCAACATTATAAACATCTGTGAAGCACCTGGGGGTTCAGGGTACTCACCAAACATCTAGATAAATTCCTTGAGGGGTCTATTTTCCAGAATGGGGTCACTTGTGGGGGACCTCCACTGCTTAGGCACCTCAGGGGCTCTCCTAATGCAACATAGCGTCCGCTATTGATTCCAGCCAATTTTGCAGTCAAATGGCACTCCTTCCCTTCCAAGACCTGCCATGTGCTCAAACAGTTGATTTCCACCACATATAAGATATCACCAAACTCAGGAGAAATTGCACAATAAATTTCATGGTGTTTTTTTTCCTGTTACCCCTGTGAAAAAAAAAAGCTAACTGGTTGAAGTAACAATTTTGTGGTAAAATTTTATTTTTTTATTTTCATGGCTCAACGTTATAAACTTCTGTGAAGCACCTGGGGGTTCAGGATAGTCACCAAACATCTAGAAAAATTCCTTGAGAGGCCTAGTTTCCAATATGGGGTCACTTGTGGTGGTTTTTTTGCTGTTTATGTACCTTAGGGGTCCTCCAAATGCGACATGGTGCCCGCAATCTTTTTCAGCCAAATTTCCTTTCCAAAATTCAAATATTGCTCCTTCCGTTCCAAGCCCTCCCATTTCTCCAAAGAAAGGTTTCAGACCACATGTGAGATCACCACGCTCATTAAAAAGTGGGTAACAAACATTTGGGTCAAATTTCTGGAATTACCTCTTGAAAAAGTGAGAGAATTGATGCTAAAGCAACATTTTTGAGGAAAAAAATGACAATTTTCAATATGACAACGTAACGTTATCAAAATCTGTGAAGTACCTGTGGGTCCTAAATGCTCACTATACCTCTCAATAGAAGCCTTAAGGGGTCTAGTTTCCAAAATGGGGTCATTTGAGGGTGGTTCCTGCTGTTTAAGTACCTTAGGTGATCTGTAAATGCAACATGGTGCCCGCAATGTGTTTCAGCCAACTTTGCTTTCCACAATTCAAATATTGCTCCTTTCGTTCCAAGCTCTCCCATTTACCCAAACAAAGGTTTCTGACCACATGTGGGGTATCGGCGCGCTCATAAGAAAGTGGGTAACAAAGTGTGAGGTCCAATATTTGGTGTTACCTCTTGAAAAAGTAAGAAAATTAGTGCTAAAGCAACATTTTTAGGTAAAATGTTAATTTTTATTTTTTTTTTCATTCCACATTACTTTAGTTCCTGTGAAGCACCTGAAGGGTTAATAAACTTCTTGGATGTGGTTTTGAGTACCTTGAGGGGTGCACGTTTTAGAATGGTGTCACTTTTGGGTATTTTCTGTCACCTAGGCCTCTCAAAGTCACTTCAAATGGGATGTGGTCCCTAAAAAAATGGTTTTGTAAATTTTGTTGTAAAAATGGGAAATTGCTGATGAACTTTGAACCCTTCTAACATCCTAACCCCAAAAAATTTTGTTTCAAAAATTGTGCTGATCTAAAGTAGACGAGTGGGAAATGTTATTTATTAACTATTTTGTGTGACATAACTCTCTGGTTTATGGGCATAAAAATTAAAAGTTTGAAAATTGCAAAATTTTTAATTTTTTTTTGTCAAATTTCAGATTTTTTCACAAATAAAATAAAAAAAATATCATCCTAAATTTACCTCTAACGTGAAGCCCAATATGTCACGAAAAAACAGTCTCAGCATCACCGGGATCCATTGAAGCGTTCCAGAGTTATAACCTTATAAAGTGACACTGGTCAAAATTGCAAAAAATGGCCTGGGCATTAAGTACAAAACTGGCTTCGTCCTTAAGGGGTTAAGCACCTGTTTCGGGTCCCCATAGACTTATATGGGGTCTGGCGTCCGGCCAGCTAACTGGGATCAGTTCCGGGCTCGAACCGGGTTTTTTTTTTAATTTTTTTTTTTTGTTTGCTTGTTTTTTAAAACCCGGTTGGATCCGCCGATCCCGGGTATCTGTGTGTCCACCAATCAGTACTTATCACTTGTTTGAAGAAAAAAAAACTAAGTTAACCAATTCAAGACCGCCGACTGTAAATAAAAATCAGCTGGGCTTTGTGCAGCAGGGCTGTGGAGTCTGTAAGCCAAACCTTCGACTCCAACTCCTCAATTTCCCTTGCACCGACTCCGACTCCTACATATATTGCTTATAGTTAAGTGAAAAATGTATTGTAGTACATGAACATGTGTATGTGAACATCAGACATTTAATAATTTTTATGATACAATAATCAAGATATTTGGATAGAACATAAAATATATTTATTGGAATACATCTTTAGAACACAAAACTAATATATTGTAAATACAGTATGTAATATACAGTAGATTACGTATAAATCTTTGTGTATGTATATATAATGTGTATTGTATTACATATTTACAATTAGTTTTGTGTGTTCTAAAGTTTTATACCAAAAAATATATTTTATGTTCTATATATATATATATATATATATATATATATATATATATATATATATATATATATATATATATATATATAATATGTGTATATATGTATATGTGTGTGTGTATATATATAATATATATTTACGACACGGTGGCTCAGTGGTTAGCACTGCAGCCTTGCAGCGCTGGGGTCCTGGGTTCAAATCCCACCAAGGACAACATCTGCAAGGAGTTTGTATGTTCTCCCCGTGTTTGTGTGGGTTTCCTCCGGGTACTCCGGTTTCCTCCCACACTCCAAAGACATACAGATAGGGAATTTAGATTGTGAGCCCTAATGGGCACAGCGTTCCTGATGTATGTGAAGCGCTGCGGAATATGTTAGCGCTATATAAAAATAGAGATTTATTTTATTTTTATAACACTATGTAATGCACTATGTAAGTGGCAAAAAACAGTTTTCAACAAAAGCATACTAAATAACATTTGTGCAGTCTATGAATTTGTTTTAAGAAATAGAATTGCTTCCATCAGACCCACCTTCATAGATGACCTCAAATCTGACCTAATAATTTTAAGGCTAGAGAACAACCTCTCTACACTAACTTGGGTTGGAGGCAAAGCCGTAACCACATGGGCAACATCTCTAACAATTTCCGGGTATAAAGGAATTGCCTCATGCACAGTCAGTTGTGATGAACGGTTGCATTTTTCTATTTCTTTGAGAGCAAGTGAAAAATGTTACTGAAATCTGGTCAATCTGCTGCTATAGGAGACGGAGGGAAATCTTTTTCCTTGCGGCAACGCTTTGCTGCTCCATGTCATCCAAATACTTGTCAAAATTAAACTCCTCATCTGATGAGGATGAAGATATGGCAGCAGTAGCACTGTCAGGCCCCAAGTCCTCTTGCGCCTGGCAGTCCTGTAGCCGCTCATCCTAACTGCTACCTCACTCAAAGCTTCTTTTCCTTTAGTAAGCTGTTGATCATCAAGCAGTATACGATGACTTGGGTCCACATAAACAGCTGCCAGAAGAATTTTATTTTCCAATAGCTGTGTCTGTCTCCGTTTCATTGAAGCAGAAATGCCATCTGTGATTAAACCTCCTCTTTGGGACAGGCAAAATAGCAAGTTCTTCCACTCCCTTATGAACATGCCAGGAGTTAAATCCTCAGCTTGTAATTTTTTAGTCACGGTAAATGGGTGGAATTAAGCAATTCCTTCAATTCAGCCACCTGTGTCCATTGACCTTCATTTCATGTTACTTGAGGGTTCACCATATCTATAAGAAACGATTTTAGTTCAAGCAATCGCTCAGTCATTAAATAAATGCTGCCTCACCGAGTGGCTTGATCGACAATTGCCCCTTTCCCAGCACGTCTCTTCAAGATGGAATCAATTTTAGAGGTTCTGGCGGCAATAACCAACTTCCTCACTTTTCCAATTAGATTTCGAGCATGTCCACCCAGTTTCACACATCCGGCTTCTCGCCGGTTTGGCGGATGCGGCGCACGCACGTACAGTACGATATAGTACAGTGGCAGTGCCACAACTTCCGGGTCACATGCTCCGGTCACATGACAGCATGTGACCGGCGTTTGTTGTGCTGCCACTGTATTGTATACACTGTACTGGAGTGCGCCGCATCCGCCACACCGGCGAAAAGCCGGATGTGTGAAACCGGGGTCCCTCTTGCAGACTCTCTTATTGCCAGCTGCAGCGTGTGCACAACACAGCGCATGTGATGAATATGAAAGTGTTTTGAAGCAGCTTCAACAAGATCATCTAATCCTAAAGTATCATTTTGCTGTTCTGTTGTAATATCTGTTTGTTCCTCAGTTACATGAACAGCGCTGTGGCCTTCCATCTCACACATACTAAATCCTAAATTTTCTTCTAGCTGTTGTTCATTACTCACATTCATAATTGTAATTATACTTATCATGTGTGAAGCATTGTTCATTACAATTGTAAGCACCTGTTTTTTTTGCGTTCCTAATGTTGCAGAACTTTTCCACTAAGGCATGGAGAAACTGGCCGGTGTGATGAGCATCTTTTACTTGCCAGTGTCTTGGTAACAATTTCTTTCTTGTTACAAACATATCGAACATTGATGGCAAAATAATTCAGTGACATGCAGTGACTCTGGCATCACAGCAAAGGCAATGGGTGAAAAGATAGGACATTCAGACACAGCATTTTGTGAGGATCCTCACAAAGAATGAGCATGTCAGTTTGTGGTGTTTTTCTAATCTGCTTTTGCTATTGAAAACATTTATGAGCTCAGAAACCTTTCAGATGATGCGGTTTATTAAAAAGCTGATCTGCTTTTGAAGCTGAAAAACGTATCCTCAAAAAACGCAGCAAAAACGCTGTGTGTGAATGCAGCCTTAGATCAGGAATAGAACAGACATTTATAGGACATTTCATAACTTTCCCAAATTCCTATGAAAAAATATTCAGCACATTCTGCATTGCACTACTGCCCCCAATTTATTGTATATTTTCGGAGTCGGTGCATTTTATACCGACTCCACCAAAATGAGCTCCGACTCCACGACTCCAACTCCAAAGCCCTGTTGTGCAGTGCTGACGTTTAATTATGGTCAGCAGTTAGGAGGGGATCGCGACCCCCTGAGACCCGCAATCGCCGGGGTTCTGGTGCAGAATGGTAGTTCTGCCCGGAAACCTCATCATGACCTAATTAGATCATGTCCAGATGATGTTAACCCTTTGCAATCGTCTATGTTCTAGAAGTTAGAGAGAAGCAGTGAGCTCCTTCTCTTACCTCTCTTGCTCCCCTGTGTCCCATATGGGGACTAAGTAAAAAAAAAAAAATGCACCAAAAAATACATATAAAAACAGAATTAAACAAAGTACATGTATATGGTACCCCCACGCCTGGCCCAACTTGATCTATAAACCTGTCTCACTCTTTAACCCCTTCATTGAACAGTTTAAAAAACAAAAAGCGGGGAAAAGAATTATTTTTAATCATACTGCAGAAAAAAAGGAATAAAACGCAGTAAAAAAGTTGAAGATAAATAAAAATGGCATTACTGAAAACTACATCTTGTCTCGCAAAAAATAAGCTGCTACAGAGCTCCATCAGAGGAAAAATAGTTAGAGCTCTGAGAATACAGCAATCCCGAAAAAAAAAATTGTGTAAAAGCGGAAAAAATGATATAAATGTGGTATCTCTGTAACCGTACTGACCGAAGATTAAACCTGTATTGTTACTTTTACCAAACAGTGAACGGCATAAAAAAAAACAATTCCTGAATTGCTCATTTATGTTAATTCTACCTACCAAAAATGAGAAAAAATCCAAAAATGTTATGTGCCCAAAAATGGTACCAATAGAAATGTCAACTCGTTCCGCAAAAAACAAGACCTCATATGGATGGCTCTCCAAACCCGACATGGCGTCTGCTATCTCTTCTAGACAATTTTGCCCTCTAAAATTCAAATAGCGTTTTATTTCCGAGCCCTGTCGTGCGCCCAAACAGATTTCCATCACAAATGCGGTATCTGCATTCCTCGGAAGAAATTGCACAATAAATATTTTGGTGCATTGTCTCCTGTTATCCTTGTGAAAATGCAAAATTTGAGACTTAACCCCATTACCACCGCCTTGCGTATTAAAACGGCAGCAAAAAAGGGTACTTATTCTGATCTGCCGTTTTAAAACGGCGGTCAGAAAAAGGTAAATAGCGCCCCCCAGCGTTGCAAAACGTCTGGGGCTACAGCTACCGGGGGTAGCTGAGACCCTGGAGATCATGATTCGGGACGTTTTTTCCGGTCTCCAGTCACGTGATCACCGGTATACACCGTATACCGATGACCACGTTACAGTAAATGACAGCGCCAGTAATAAATGATTTATCTCCCACCTGGCATGATCAAACATGTTAGATGGGAAATAAATCTCCTCCCCGGTCCCCCGGTGTCACCAAAGTGCCCCCCGACCCCCAACTCTCTCCCAAAAATCCAAGATGGCCAAACGCACATTAGCGTGCCGGCCGCATTAACCCTCTTCCTCTGATTTCTGTCGCATGTGCCATGACACATGCGACAAAAAACTGCTCCCCAGGCCCTGCCAGGTCACCCCCGACTCCGCCCCCCCCACCCACCTGGTGTTCCCCGGTGACCACCCCCCGTACCTTGTGCAGCGCTGATTTCTCCCCCACCCCACGGCCCCCTCCTCCTTCACAATGCACGCTACTCGCATGCGCAGAGAGCCGCTGTCAGCCAGCTTCCTGCTTTCAGAAACGCTGGCTGCTCGCACTCTGCTGCTGTGATTCCGGGAGAGTAGGTGCAGATTATTTGCACCCACTCTCCTCACATGGAGGGTCTGCACTCCTAGAAAATGGGGGATATGTGGTCCAGAATCGTTGTGGGACCTCCAAAATGGATTACAGCGGACCCAATTTTTTTTTTCTTTTCAATAAATTGGTGAAAGAGGGAATTATTTATTTATTTTTTTTTCAAATAATTTTTTTTTTTTTGTTAATTTTTTTTTTTATTACTGTCAATTAGTTATAATAATAATAATAATTTTATTCATTTATATAGCGCTATTAATTTCACAGCGCTTTACATACATTGGCATAGTTATGTCTGGTATCAGACGCCGTGACATCACTAACTGCTGGGCTTGATGCTAGGTGACATCACACATCTGGTATCAACCCCATTTATTACCCCGTTTGCCACCGCACCAAGACAACGGGATGAGTTGGGGCGAAGCGCCAGGATTGGCGCATCTAATAGCTGCGCCACTTCTGGGGCGGCTGCGGCCTGCTATTTTTCGGCTGGGAATAACCATGGCTCTTCCCAACCTGAGAATACCAGACCCAAGCTGTCAGCTTCACCTTGGCTGGTGATCTAATTTGGGGGGCACCTCATGTTTTTTTTTTTTTTTGTTTGTTAAATTATTTATTTATAAATAATAAAAAAAAATGCAAAAAAAAAAAACAGCTTGGGGAGCCCTCCAAATTGATCACCAGCCAAGGTGAAGCTGTCAGCTGTGGTTTGCAGGCTACAGCTGTCTGCTTTACCCTATCTGGCTATCAAAAATAGGGGGGACTCAACCTTGTTTATTTTAATTTAATTTTTTTTTTCCCGAGCTAAATACAAGGCTAGGCACCCTTTAGTGCCACATAAAAGGTACTAAAGGGCGTTTGCAGCGTTTTGGGCGCAGAGTGTTTTCCCTGCGTCCATAATGCTGTGTTGTGCAGTAGAAGGATTTTTATAAATCCCATGCCTACTGTGCTTCTTTTCTCCGCAGCATAAACTGACCTGTGGTGCAGCTTCCTGAGCCTCAGCATGTTAATTTATGCTGTGGAGACAAGAGTGCTCTCTGCAGGTAGAATAAAACTAAAGTTCACAGTGGCCTGAATGCAAATCGTGGGCATGGGCAGCTGCATTCTCCCATGGATAACACATCTCAGCAGGAAGGCTGACACTGTGTACTAGACGCCGTGTCGCTGGATCATGGCCACATTGCCTAAAAGTGAGAAATTTGTTGGTACAGCAACATTTTTGTAAAGTACCTATGGATTCAAAATGCTCACTGTGCGCCTGAATAAAATCATTGAGGGGTCCAGTTTCCAAAATGAGGTCACTTTTGGGGGTTTCTGCTGTATAGGAACCCAAAGGGCCCTGCAAATGTGACATGTTGCCCGCAATTTTTCAACTTTTCCAAAATTCAAATGGTGATTCTTCATTCCAAGCCCTCATATTTATCCAAACAGAGGTTTTTGGCCATATGTGGGGTATCCCTGTGCTCATAAGAAATTGGATAACAACCTGTGGGGGTCCACTTTTTGTTGTTGCCTCTTGAAAAAGTGAGAAATTTGATGCTAACGCAACATTTTTGTTAAAAAAAAAAAAAAAGGAAAATTTTCAATATGGCGACCTAAGCTTATCAAATTCTGTGAAGTACTCGTGGATTCAAAATGCTCACTATACACCTAGATAAAAGCCTTGAGGTGTCTTGCTTCCAGAATGGGGTAACTTGTTGGGGACCTCCACTGTTTAGGCACCTCAGGGGCTCTCCTAATGCAAAATGGCGTCCGATATTGATTCCAGCCAATTCAAATGGCACTCCTTCCCTTCCGAGCCCTGCCATGTGCCCAAACAGTTGATTTCCACCACATATAAGGTATCGCCAAACTCAGGAGAAATTGCACAGTAAATTTCATGGTGATTTTTTTCCTGTTACCCTTGTGAAAAAAGAGCTACCTGGTTGAAGTAACAATTTTGTGGTATAATTTTATTTTTTTATTTTCATGGCTCAACGTTCTAAGATTCTGTGAAGCATCTGGGGGTTCAGGATACTCACGAAACATCTAAATTCCTTGAGGGGCCTAGTTTCCAAAATGGGGTCACTTGTGGGGGGTTTCTGCTGTTTACGTACTTTAGGGGCCCTCCAAATGCGACATGGTGCACGCAATCTTTTTCAGCCAAATATCCTTTCCAAAAGTCAAATATTACTCCTTCCGTTCCAAGCCCTCCCATTTGTCCAAATCAAGGTTTCAGACCAGATGTGAGGTATCACCGCGCTCATAAAAAAGTGGGTAACAAACGTTTGGGTCGAATGTTTGTAATTTCCTCTTGAAAAAGTGAGAAAATTGATGCTAAAATTTGACCCCTTCCAACCTCCTAACTCAGAAAAAATATTGTTTCACAAATGTTGCTGATGTAAAGTAGATATGTGGGAAATGTTATCAAGTAATTATTTCCTGTGATAGAACTTTCTGGTTTAAGGGCATAAAAATTCAAAGTTTGAAATATGCGAAATATCGTCTGATTTTACCACTATCTTGAAGTACAATATGTCATGAAAAAACATTGGAACGCTTTAATGGATCCCGTTGATTCTAAGAGAGTTATAACCTGTCATAGTGAGAGTTTTTTTAATGTGTAGCATTAACCATCTAATTATACTATTTTATTTCTGCAGGAATTATTGTTGAAGAAGATTCATCAGAATATCTGTTCCCTTACGCAAAGGAAGAATTATTTTCAAGTGATACAGAAAACATAATGGACAATATTGCACATAACCCATCTGCTCAAATGAAGCTAGAGTCCTTTTCATGTGGTGGACAAAATCTCACAGGCGGTACATGTAGCGATCATATGCCTCATAGATACAGCATGGAAGGATCCTCCACATTTGAAAGAAATGTGTGTGATCATGACAGCTGTACACCCCCAGATCATATTATTTGTACTACTTTTTCTATTAAGGAGGAACCTTTTATAAATGCAGAAGAAAACTGTAGTGGTGTAGTTTTACCTATAAATGATGCCGAGCAAGATTCAAGATTTTATTTGGAGCAGTCTCCCTCAAGTGAAGGTCTTAAAGGCACTTTTGTAGACAATACTCAACACTCTAATTTCATGAAGAGGGAATTGCTTGCATGTGACACTGGCATTTTAAAACTCTCATATGATACATACAAGGATCCATCTGATCTAAATAAGGAATCCTTTTCATGTGATCCAGAAGTTCCATTTCCTCTTAAGGAAAATTTGAATAGAACCCTGGAAACTGATAATCTTTACAATTGTTTAGACTGTGACAAATGTTTTTCTATGGAATCTCATCTGCATAACCATAAAAAAATCCATGAAAATGTAAGAATGCATTCATGTGCTCACTGTGGGAAATGTTTTAAAAGAAAATCAAGTCTTAATCAGCATGAAGAAATTCATTCAGGTAAGAAGCCATACTCCTGCTCTGAGTGTGGGAAATGCTTTATATACAAATCTTATCTTCTCAAACATAAGACAATGCACACTGGGGAAAAGCCATATTCATGCTCTGTCTGCGGAAAATGCTTTGCTAGAAATGAACTTCTTGTTCAACATCAGAAAATTCACACAGGAGAGAGGCCGTTTTCCTGCAAGGAATGTGGAAAAAGTTTTCTTACCAGGGCTCATCTGATTACACACCAGAGAATACACACAGGTGAGAAACCCTATTCTTGCTTGGACTGTGGGAAAAGTTTTATTAAGAACTCCAATCTTATTGTACATCGCCGAGTTCACACAGGAGAAAAACCTTATTACTGTTCAGAATGTGAGAAGAGTTTTGCCAGCAGCTCCCAACTTGTTGAACATCAGAGAACTCATACAGGGGAAAAGCCATATTCTTGTTCCGAGTGCGGGAATTCTTTTGCGTTCCGCTCAAGTCTTGTTCAGCATCAGAGAACCCACACAGGAGAAAAACCTTACACCTGTTTTTATTGTGGGAAATGTTTTTCTCAAAGATCACAGTTTGTCATCCACCTGAAAACTCACACAGGTGAACGGCCTTACTCTTGCTTAGAATGTGGAAAGTGTTTTATTACAAACAAAAGTCTTAACCAACATAAGAAAAGCCACACAGGAGACAAACCGTTTTCTTGCTCGGATTGTGGGAAAAGTTTTCTTTGTACTTCAAGCCTGCTCATTCACCAGAGAAGCCATACTGGGGAGAAACCATATTCCTGCCTGGAGTGTAATAAACGTTTCTGCAGTAATTCACAACTTCTCAAGCATAAGAAGAGTCATACAAAAGAGAGACCTTATAACTGTCCTGAATGTGAAAAGTCTTTTATGAGAAACTCTGATCTTAATGTTCACATGAGAAGTCACACAGGAGAGAGGCCATATTCTTGTTCTCAGTGTGGAAAACGATTCGCTAATAGTTCTGTTTTTTCTATACATCAAAAGATGCATGCAGGAGAGAAACCATTTTCTTGTTCTGACTGTGGGAAATGTTTCATCAGAAATTCTGATCTGGTAGTACATAGAAGAAGACACACAGGAGAGAAGCCTTATTCATGCCCACAGTGTGGCATTAGTTTTGCGAGCAGAAATGGTTTGTCATCACATGTTAAGACTCATAAATAACACTTCCTCTTATTTGTCATCATTTTTAAGTGTGACACAATAATAAAAATGCATATACATAATTGAACATGGTTTGAAAGAAATTCTTGAAGCATTTTTTTATGAACCTTTCTCCATTGATTAGTTGAGATGGTAAAGAGATCTAGGAGGAAATAGGAAGATGGGTCGTGCACTTCATGCTCATTTGCCCTAAATTGATTCACAGTGCGTGGCCATGTGTGTTATAATGAGATTATGCAGCAGGCGGCCGGCCTTGTACAACAGCTGGGAGAGCAGCCAAGGGGGCAGTTGGCCCCCTGCCTTTCGGCCCAGTCTGCCCCTGCAGTGAATCTATGAGTGGGTCCCTAACTTATCTGAAGCCTTAAAGGAGTGGTGCCGCATGCCAACCACCAACACATCGACAGTGCACCAGCAGGGCAGGTGACCTGGTGCCTCACAATGCCCATGCTGCAAGGCTGAGTCCCCAAGACTCCAGGCCACACCGCTCCACAGACACAAAACTATTACAGCAAGGTGATGCAAGGTAAATTTACAAATAAAAAAAAAAAAAGAGCCTGCAAAAGGCCAGTGTATACAGATGGTGTGTATGGTTCTGATACTGGATTTTACAAGAAAGTGTGCAAAATTATTATTTTTTAACAACTTGCACACTTTGTGAGGTACACAGTTGGGTTTAAATTTTTTAGAATGGAGTTTACATTTTTCTTTAAACAAAGAAAAAGCCATGCCTTGACCGTTTCACAAACCAGAAAATCCACTTTTCCTATCACACAAGCCTTGGCTTCAGGATTTGTCTTAAGTAGTAAAATTAGCACAGAGGGGTGGTAAAGTGCCCTCATTGTTTTCAGTGTATGAACGATTTTTATCTTTTTTTTAAATGCTGTTATTAATATGCTGTTACTGCAGTGCACTACAGACCATGCTGTTCACAATCACACTAAGTGACTATGTAGGTACAGCACCTGCCTATCACTTGAATCTTTGGTTTATTATTCACAGACTGAGACTACCTCCCCCATATGCTGCAGTAGTACACTAAATTTAGCTTTACACCTTTTTCAATACCTTTATGTAATGGGCTGTACACTCTGATCTCCTATCTTTAGGCTGCAAACACTTAAAATGGCACTGCTTGTCTGGCCCTTGTTTATAATGACTTTGAAGTCCCTCCCTGACTAGCTGCCATAGACCATATGATGTGATAGCTGTAAGGCATTATGGGGAAGCCCAAGCGGCATGCATGACCTCACCAGCCAACTTTCTGCCTGCTACAATCTTCAGCAATATGCGTTTTTGCATTAGGCACTTTATTTTTTTGCGTTATCCTAGCAAATTCAATGGTTCAAATTGCAGGGATCCGGGAAATTGAACTCTAAGGCTATGTGCCCACAGGACTCTGTACCCGCGGATATATCTGCAGGTTTCCCGCAGCTGCTCCCCGGAATCCGCAGCTATACATAGCTGCAGGATTCCAGCGAAATATCTGCAGTAAACATGCGGATATTCGTGCGACTTACCTGCGCAAGTCCCGGCCTCTATCTCCATAGTGGAGGGCCGGGATTTCCGCAGGAATAATTGACATGCAGTCATGTGCGGCTGCGGAACATCCGCAGCATATTCCGCAATCGCACATACCGCAGCATGGACACAGACACTCTCCATGTCCCATAGAATAATATAGGGAGTGTTTGTACTTGCTAAAACATGCATATTTATCCAGAAAATCCAGATAAATCCGCAGGTTTTCCGCGGAAAAATCCGCGGGTACAGAGTCCCGTGGGCACATAGCAGTAAAGATGAGTGGACTGACTAAGGCTAAGTCTTTAAATGCTACTGTCAATCTCTGACCTGATTTCAGGGTGCTGATTGGCAGCTGGGGGCTTGTTGAAGGCCCCTGTGCTTGATGTGCCTTAGAAAACCAGGCAGACTCCATGATTTTAGCTATATACTGCATTAGGCCTCCTTCACAAGTTCGTTGAAAAAACGCATGTGTTGCAAGGTCCATCTTGTCCATCTGTGTGTACATGTGTTTCATCTGTGCACTAATCCATGTGACACAAACCATAAAAAAATGCTTGATAGTGAAATTAATGGGGGTTTTTTGTGTTATGTGCAAAGACAGACACAGATACATAGAGATTTTGTTCAGCTATTTAGCCAAATAAAGAATTAAAGGAATAAAATGATGTGGGTTCCCCCTATTGTTAATAACAAGGACAGGTAAAGCAGCAGCTGCACGCTACAACCCCCAGCTGTCTGATGTACCTTGGCTGGTTATCAAAAATAGAGGGGATCCAATGCTGTTTTTTTTTTAAATTTAAATAAAAAAACGCATTGGGTTTCCCCATTTTTCATAACCAGCCAAGGTACAGCAGATAGCTGGTGGCTGGTAATATTGGGGTGGGAAGGCCCATGGCTATTTGGCTCTTCTCTACTTAAAAATAGCAGCCTGCAGTCGCCCCAGAAGTGGTGCTTCCATTAGGTGCACCAATTCTGGTGCTTTACCCTGGACTTTCTGGTTTCCCTGGTGCAGTGGCAATTGGTGAAATACGTGTGGGGTTGATGCCAGCTGTGTAATGTTAACTCGCATCAAGCCCTGGTGTTAGGAATGGAGAGGTGTCTATCAGACACCTCCATTACTAACCCCACTAAATGTAAAGAGAAAAAAAAATCCCCAAAATATTCTATTTCAAAACACCCTCCGATTCATCAGTTAAAAAAAAGCCATGAAGTTCCTACGTAATCCAACGAATGTGAAGTAGTCTTCAAAAGCGAACCTGAAAGACAGAAAAAAAAGAATTAAAGAAATAGTCCGGACACATTTCCTTGTTCACCAATTTATTCCCAAAAGAACTCCCACCCAGCTCCGACATAATCCACATGGAGGTCCCAAATGGTGGAGCTGGTCTCTGCACGCCAGATATTCTGACACTGCTCTGGTGGCGGCTCGTTACTGCTGATCTGAACTGGCAACAGAGCGTTCGCTGTCATTGTACACATCGGACAGTACACATAATGGAGGGTCTAGCCCAGCCCCTGAAACAAGTGTCACTGATGACGCTTCATTTCAGGGAGGGGTCAGAGGCTGTGGTAATTACTGCGGCCTCTGTCACCTCATGACATCTTGTTTGTGTATCCCAGTATTCACGGCAATTCTCAAAGAGTCATCAAAAACAAAGTAAATAAAAATAGAGAGAATAGCAGTTAGATACTGTAATTAAGAAAGGGTAGGGAATTATTAATGCAAGTATATTAGAAAATAGCTTAGATTTTGGCACCAAATAGCTAAGGATTTCAAATAAAAATTACGTTGCCTTCTGACCACCCCTATAAGTTACTTTTTAAATGTTTACCTGCAGGTAGCCGCACTAGTAATCAGTACTGTGGTTCCTAACAACAACTGCAATCATGTCCTTAACATTAAGGACATACTAGGAGTTGCAGTTTTGTCATACAACTTTATATGTTAGCTAATCTGACATTGAAAGTGATAGCTGTACTAACCTTGGTGATGTATTAATGTACTGACAACGGTTCTGGTGCTGTATTTTTGTACTGATGATTGTTCCGATTATGTAGCCATGTACTTACTGTAGTTCTGGATTAATGTATTCATGTATTGATGGTTGTTCTTGTGATGTAGTCATGTACTGATGATGTATTTGGTAATGTACTTGTGTACTGATGTGGTTGTGGTGATTTATCAATGTAGATGTTTTAATAATAACAATTATTAATAATATAATTTTAATCTTTAATTTAAAGAAGTTGTCCAGTTACCAAAACTGATTTTTTTTTTTCTGATAAATCTTGCTAATATGTGCCCCTCAACACATCTATTATGTTTTTTCAGCAAAATGACCTTTTATTGTGCACTAGCAGCACATGCTCATTGCTGGCTGCAGCTCTGATGGGGTTAATCTCTCCTCTGACTTCCTGTGTTCAGTTCCTACAAGTCCCAGAATTCTTTGTGGCTCTTGGGCGGTGTCTAGCTTATCTAACACTCCCACTGTGTGCAACACCCCCCTCAGCTCTCCACCCAAAGCCTCCTCCCTGCCTCTTCCCTGTGTGGATGCACTGAGAGAAATCACACAGAGACAGCAGCAGCTCCCAGCTCTGCGCAACCAAGGGAAGAAAGTGAGTGTGAGTGTGTGTGTGTGTGTACAGAAATTGATTATTAGCCGGCGCAACATGTAAAAAAAATAATAGGGGAAAAAAAAGTGACGGGGTGATGAGATTGCTTTTTTCCCTCTTGCCTAGTCTGTGTGTCGTCCGTATCATCCGCAAACCGCATATGACCGGATCCTGTGGATTAAATGTGCAGCGCATGCAACCGTTATTTTACCGGATCCTTCTGCAGCTGGACACAGAATTTATTGGCCGGCACTGGAGTCAGCTGACTCCTGATCTCACAGCCCGCACACGCTGCAATGGCTGCAGGTGGGCTCATTCACATGACCGTTCCGTTTGTCCTGGTCAGTTTCTGTTTTTTTGCGGACCCACAGACAGGACCATCTTTTTAATGTCTTTTGTGTAGGATCGGATGGTACACGGTAGCACTTCCATGTGCATCCGATCCTACAAAAAAAAAACATCGGATGCCGTATGTCCGCTCCGTTATTATGGAACATGTCCTATTCTGTTCCGTAATAACGAACCGTGACTCAATACAAGTCAATGGGTCCGCAAAATTTCCGGAAGCAACACGGAAGCACTTCCATGTGACTTCCGTTGGGTGCCCGTGCAGTCAGTGTCCCGCTCCAGCCCCAGCCCCGCGGCTGCCCGCTCAGCAGTGGCCCGCACTGCAGTGTCAGCAGCCGCGGGGATGACAAGCGCTACCGTCAGGAGGTTAGTAAGTTCATTACCTACGGTGATGAAGTCCTGCCCTCCTGACATCAGCGGTCGTCACTGCCTTCTATGCCCGCCGCTTGTCACATCACCTCTCGCTGTCGACCCGAGACTGTGACTAGTGGTGACGTCACGGGCCGCTCGCAATACTTTGTTTGTGAAGGCGGCAGTCATTGAACTTGGTGACAGCGCTGCTGTTAGGAGTTCGGCGATCATCGCAGGTAATATACCTCGCTAACCTCCTGATAGCAGCACTCGTCATGCCCTGCAGTGACCTGGGCTGACCTATTGATGTTAGCTCAGGTCACTGCACGGCTCTCCCAGCAAATAGGGAACATTCTGTTCTTCATTGACTGGGACATTGACCATGGTATGGATCATCGTGGGACCCCCTTGTATTACACCAGACCTGGATTTGTTTTTCTTTCTAATAAATTGGTGAAAGAGGGAATGTGTTGGGGAGTGTTTTTTCAAATAAAAATGCGTTTGTTGTCTATTTTTTTTTTTTTTTTTATTACTGCCTGGGTTGGTGATGTCGGGTATCTGATACATGCCTGATGTCACTAACTCCAGGGCTTGATGCCAGGTGACATTACACATCTGGTATTAACCTCTTATAATACCCCGTTTGCCACCGCACCAGGGCAACGGGATGAGCTGGCGCGAAGTACCAGGACTGGCACATCTAATGGATGCGCTACTTCTGGGGCGACTGCAGCCTGCTATTTTTAGGCTGGGGAGTGTCCAATAACGGTGAACCTCCCTAGTCTGAGAATACCAGACCACAGCTGTCTGCTTTACATTGGCTGGTGATCCAATTTCGGGGGACCCCGTGTTTTTTGTTTTAAATTATTTAGTTAATTTAAAATAACAGCGTGGGGGTGCCCTCTGTTTTGGATTACCAGCCAAGGTGAAGCTGCCAGCTGTGGTTTGCAGGCTGCAGCCGTTTGCTTTACCCTAGCTGGCTACAAAAGATAGGGGGACTGCATGTCATTTTTTTTTTTATTTATTTATTTTTTGGCTAAATACAAGACTAAGCACCTTAGTGCCACATGAAAGTCACAAAAGGGTGCCAGCTTAGAATATGCAGGGGGGTAGGACATTATATATGTCTTTCTTATCTATCTATCTCTCTATCCCTCCATCTATCTATCTATCCAGCCCTCTATTCATTCATTCATTCATTCATTCATCCATCCCTCTATCCCTCTGTCTCTATATTTATCTATCCATCTCTATATCTACTCATCTATTTATCTTTCTTGCTGCTTCCGTTTTTTACGATCCGCAAAAAAACGGAAGGTACGCAGACGTCACACGGATGCCACTAGGATGCATCTGTGAAAAAAAGGACAGTTTTTTGCGGCCCGCAAAAACGGAACGGTCATGTGAATGTAGCCTTAACAGCAGTCACTGCCTGCTGCCGATCACATGTGACCGTATGCGGGCTGTGTGTACAGGAGTTCAGCTGAGTTCAGATCAGCTGACTCAAGTGTCGGCCGATCAGGCTGGGGCCACACGGGGATTACTGTGATCCCCTCGCATTACACTCTGCTCACGCTCAGTACAGCAGAGCTGAGTGTCATGCGTGTGTCCCTGCACCTGAGGTCCGACTGTGTGAGCAGACCTCCGCTGCGGGGGGGGCGGTCCGCCACTCGAGGGGTGGGCCAGCACTGAGGAGGGGTGGGAGGGATTTCTCTCCCTCTCTCCTCCGTAGTCCACCGATGTACCGCAAGTGCAATGCGATTTTTCTCTCACCACATACACTTGAATGGGTAAAAGAGAGAGTCTTGCATTACAGTTGTAGCATGCTGCGATTGTTTTCTCGGTCCAATTAGGGCTGAGAAAATAATCGCTCATGTGTGCTGACACACAGGCTAGAATTGGTCCGAGTGGAATGCGATGTTTTATCGCACTCCACTCGCACTGTTTTTCTCGCCGTGTGGCTTAGACCTTACTTGTTCTATGTCCCCCTGCATCCATCGCAGCGTGTGCAGGCTGGAGTTCAGCTGAGTTCAGATCAGCTGACTCCAGTGCTGGACTGAACTCCGCTGCCCTCACAGCCCGGACACGCTGCAATGGATGCAGGGGGACACAGAACAAGTAATCGGCCGACACTGGAGTCATCTGATTACTTGGGATGAATTGAGCAGTAAAATGCTCTGGTGCTCGATGGGCGAAGCCCATGTCGATTTTTTTTAAAAAAAATTCATTAAAAATAAAAAAAAAAAAAAACACCTCGGTTACTTACCGGTAGCCGGTTTTTCCAGAACCCATGACAGCACCACAGGAGAGAGGGATCCGCCCAGCGAGGACAGGAAACCATTCTGAAATAAAAGGGCGGTACCTCTCCCCTTCGTCAGTTGATTACCGAGAATTGAGAGGACCTCCAACAAACGTTAGAACTTAACTCTATCACCAACTATAACACACACATGCACACCCAGAATAGTGCACACTGAGGGTGAAAAGGGAGGGATTATATGGGTGCTGTCATGGGTTTTGGAAAAACCGGCTACCGGTAAGTAACCGAGGTGTTTTCCCCTCACCCATGACAGCACCACGGGAGAGATTTCCAGAGAATAACGTATTAGGGAGGGACCAACGTCTCAAGCACCCTTCTACACCGTCGAGAGATCAGCCGAGGAAGATAGATCCAACCGATAGTGACGGAAGAAAAAGGAGAATGTGAAGACCAGGTAGCGGTCCTACAAAACCGGTCAATAGATACCTGCGTCTTCTCAGCACCGGAGGGCAACACCGCATCGGTGGAAAGGGCCCTTAAGCCCTCAGGGAAGGCAGTCCCACTAGATGAGTAGGCTAAGCAATGGCCTCCCTAATCCACCTAGAGATAGTGCAGTTTCACACCCACAAACCTTTCCTACTACAGAGAGGGCTATGAAAAAGGACTGTTTTCCCCACACCATGTGTCACTGAGATGTAGAGAAGCAGGGCCCTATGAACCTCCAACGTATGAATCTGTTTTACCCCTTTATTTGTAGGATGGCCGCAAAAGGACGGAGGATTATACCCTGTGTGCTATGGAATTGAGAGGCGACCATTGGGAGAAAGGGTCCTATTAACACCTGACCCGGCCTATCGTTGAACAACTGAGCGTAGGGCCGTACTACCGATAAGGCGTGTAAGCACTAATTCTGTGGGCGAACGCCAAGGCCCAGAGCAAAATCGTTTCCAATGTCAGGGAGATTTTTTTTGGCAATAGGTTCAAAGGGAGGACTCGTGAGGGCGGTCAACCCTAATTTGACCCCCCGGTGGAACTGTCAGGCATGAACTCACAAACCCAATAACCTTGAACCCACCGATCTGCTGCCAGTTTTTTGTTGTTTTGTTTGTTTGTTGCCAACCGTGGAGGCTGCCGCTGCTGAATTGTCACAAAGGAAAGGCTCCTACAAACCATAGAGCAATACATTGTGAGGATTAGCTCAGGTAGGCATAGGCAAGGTCACAGGACGACACAGTATCTTCATAAAAAATTCCAGCCGTTTATGAAAAACTTGTCATAAACGGCAAACATTAAACATAACAGGCCTCTCCTGGCTTACGGCAAAAACATAGCACAACCACATACCGTGGGCTTCCAGTCCAATACGGTCTCTATTGGAAGTGTGGCGCCTGTACACACTGGCTCCTGCCAGGGAACAACACTTGCTGTGGCTCCGTCCAAGAACCCAGAGACACTCTGCAGACTCCCGTCTGTCTCTCCACTTAAGGAGAGCTTTGGTCCAGTAGCCACAGCACTAACCAGCCTGGCTTGCACACTACTTCCAGTGTAAACCCAGACTGAATGCCAGAGCCCCGTGGTCAGCCTCCACACAGGCTGATACATCCAGAGCTCCCTGCTCTCACACTCTCCAGAACACACACTGCCAGTCTCCTAATCAGACTGGACACACCCACAGGTGGAGGTCTTATTCTCCACACCTGCACAGCACACTGGGCTTATTAAAGGGAACTTTGCCCTTAGTTGCAGAAAGAAGCCTTTGTGGAACTACAAGTCCCATAGCAACCTCTTCAGGTTAATATCGCAGCGACCTTCTGCACTGCGACATATAGCGACCATTTACCATAATGGTGGTCACTACCTCACAACATATACACATTTGTAACTCGCATGCAGCAATCCATAGATCGAAGCAGAGACATTGCTAACTATGCCCCACACAAGGGGTCTCCGACACACGGCCCGCAGGCCATATCGGCTCTCTGCACAGGGGACACTCCGTATGGATTTTAGGGGCCACCTAATGATGCAGATGACATTCACGAAGATCACTCACCTACCACAGGAGATCAAGCGTACCGGTCCTGGAGGCTTCGTCGGAACATCCACAGGTCCTGCAGAAGTCATGGAGCCACAAGAGGATTTGCCCTTCTGGCTATTGAGGCCGGGCAGGTCTGTTTCACTTAGAACGGTGACTGTTCATACGGTTATGCTGCCGGTGCTCCAGAGAGTGCTGCTGCCTTTCTGAAGCCATCCTGGGATGTAGGCACGAGCACCCGTGCTGCTCCTCCACCTTCAGGTCCTATAAGGTTCCCCCCCCCCCCCCCCCCCCGTTTCAATGCGCCCAGCGGTGTCCAGACGGCCGGCGTCTGCCCTGAAACACCGCCGCTGCTGCTGCATGGGCGCCATCTTCTTCAGGAGACGTCATGCAAGCACGCCTCCTGTACCCTGCATGCCTTGCGCACGTCCCAGAGTGCGCCACATTCGGAGGTCCTAGGCATCAGGGGAGCGCAAGGGGGAGGACGGAGCGGCGGTCCGGAAACCCTGATGTGCCCTGCCGCACACCCCCGCACGGACACCAGGTTCCCTAAGGGCTGGTGGACGGCGCTTCCAGCCCCGAATAACGGCACCGCAGGACTCACCCTGCTTTTCCGGACACCGGACGGGGCTGGGTAAATAGTTTCTGTACTTCAAACTTCTTACTTCAACTGCCGTATTCCAGAACAAGGTCTCCCATGAAGGACAGGAAACCAACTGACGAAGGGGAGAGGTACCGCCCTTTTATTTCAGAATGGTTTCCTGTCCTCGCTGGGCGGATCCCTCTCTCCCATGGTGCTGTCATGGGTGAGGGGAAAAAATCACATAGTTTGTGGGCTCCCGCTGCATTTTCTATTGCTAAGGGTAACCCAAGCAGCTACTGGCTGCTAACCCCCGCTGCTTGGTGTTACTTTCACTGGCAATAGAAATCCAGGGAAGCATTTTTTTTTTATAAAGGTTTTTAGGTTTTTATAAAGGTTTGTGCCTGAAAACTTTTTAAAAAAAAGGACGTGGGCTTCGCCATATTTTTGTATGCTAGCCAGGTACAGCAGGCAGCTACGGGCTGCCCCCAACCCCCAGCTGCCCAATTGTACCCGGCTGGGAACCAAAAATATAGAGAAGCCCTTTTTCTTTATTTCATGAAATAATTTTTAAAAAAAAATGACGTGGGCTTCGCCGAATTTTTGAGTCTAGCCAGGTACAACTAGGCAGCTGGGGATTGGAATCCGCAGTGCAGGGTGCCCAAACTTTCTGGGCCCCCCCCCGCTGCGAATTGCAGTCCACAGCCGCCCCAGAAAAAGAAGTGCCATCTTCTGGCGCTGTATCCAACTCTTCCAGTGGCCCTGGTGGCAGGTGGCACGCTGGGTAATAAGGGGTTAATACCAGCTATGTTTTACCAGCTGATATAAAGCCCGAGATTCTTAATGTCAGGCCAAGTTTGACCTGGCCATTAAGAATCTCCAATAAAGAGTTTAAAAAAAAAGACATCACACAGCGAAAAATACTTTATTAGAAAAAAATACACAGACACAGTAGGGACTCCATGTTTATTACTCCCACTCACCCCTCCACGATGGAGAGATTTCTGTACTGACCATGCCAGAAAAGAGAGCGAGGGTGGGAGGAGGAAAAGAGAGCGAGGGTGGGGGGAGGAAAAGAGAGCGAGGGGGGGAGGAAAAGAGAGCGAGGGGAGCGGGAGGAAAAGAGAGCGAGGGGAGCGGGAGGAAAAGAGAGCGAGGGGGGGGGGAAAGAGCGAGGGGGGAAAGAGCGAGGGGGGGGAAAAAAGAGAGCGAGGGGGAAGGAAAAGAGAGCGAGGGGGGGAGGAAAAGAGCGAGGTGGGGGAGGAAAAGAGAGCGAGGTGGGGAGGAAAAGAGAGCGAGGGGGGGATGAAAAGAGATCGGGGGGATGAAAAGAGAGCGAGGGGGGAGGAAAAGAGCGAGGGGGGGAGGAAAAGAGAGCGAGGGGGGGAGGAAAAGAGAGCAAGGGGGGGAGGAAAAGAGCGAGGGAGGAAAAGAGAGCAAGGGGGGAGGAAAAAAGCGAGGGAGGAAAAGAGCGAGGGGGGAGGAAAAGAGAGCAAGGGGGGGAGGAAAAGAGAGCGAGGGGGGGAGGAAAAGAGCGAGGGGGGGAGGAAAAGAGAGCGAGGGGGGAGGAAAAGAGAGCGAGGGGGGGAGGAAAAGAGAGCAGGGCGGAAGAGAGCGAGGGACTGTTACGGGGGGACCGGCAGATTAGGACCAGGGGGTATATATCCTAATCGCCAGTCGGGGCCCACCGTGCTCCAGATGACAAAGGAGCTGCTGGCACCTGAGGGTTAGGCGGAGACTATAGAGCTGGATGGCTCTGAGATAACCCAGGAACTCTGGGAACCGGTCACGTGTGTTGGGACACGTCAGACCGGACGACAACCCGATTAGCGTTTTGGTGCACCTAGCGCTACACCAACCACGTGTGCAGGAAACACGTCAGGCCGGGCGGTAACCAGGTAGCGTTGACCGGAAGACCGCCACGAAAGCGCCCTGTCGGCCACGTGTGTAGGACACGTCAGGTCGAGCGGTTTTCCGATTAGCGTTTCTGGCCACCTCTCGACTGGCCATGTGTGTGTAGGACACGTCAGGCCAGATGGGTACACCAGTAGCGTTGACCGGGAAGCCGAGGAGGATAAGGAACACCCTGTTAACTCCACAGAGGTCCTGGGGTACGCTGTCCGTGCACGTAGGGGGCACAACCGGACAGGTGGCGCAGCAGGTGCGTTGTCCGTGTGCGTAGGGGGCACAATCGGACAGGTGGCGCAGCAGGTGCGGTATCCGTGTGCATAGGGGGCACAATCGGACAGGTGGCGCAGCAGGTGCGTTGTCCGTGTGCGTAGGGAGCACAATCGGACAGGAAGCACAGCAGCCGCAGCCCAGTTAACACCACTGGGCTGCTATAGCAAGACTGGAACGGCAGGAGGGAAGCACGGCGCCTGACCCTGATGTGCCGAGCCACGAATCTTGGCGTGACAGGCACCGTTCGCCTAACCCTACCTACCGCTTCCCAACATAGGCTTATGCCGCAATGAGGCTCTAACATGGAGGTGTGCTCTGACTGAGCAAAAGTGAAGACTGCGCACCTCCATGTTGTCTCCAGCCCCTTTTATAACCTGGGTGCGCCCCAAACCCAGGGTGGAACCACCAAGGTCCAATAGCAGAGTGCCATGTCATCAGTGACGTCACATGCGACCTATCCGGAACCGCCACGTCATTGATGACCTCATGGCAGCCACGCCCCAAACACTTCACAAGTCATCGTCTGACGACCAATACTGAGGTGCCAGATCATAGGGGCGGGCCTCTGCGAGCCAGTCCGGAGTTGCCACGTCATCAGGACACCTGACACCCTCTGCCCTATCAGGGCCTGCCACCTCACGGACATGCTCAGTGAGGTCCTTACCGGACCTAGCCTCTGATGCACTAAGTGCCTGAGCATGCTCAGTAGCCTGAGCCACAGGCTTAGAAAGCAGACTATCAGTTTGAGCATGCTCAGTAGGCACATCCCAGAACTTAGACACAGCACGAAGTCCAAGTACCTGTGCAAAGAGGCTGTTAGGGTTAATTGTGGGAGCATGCTCAGTAGCCTTAACAGCCTCTTTGCACAGGTACTTGGACTTCGTGCTGTGTCTAAGTTCTGGGATGTGCCTACTGAGCATGCTCAAACTGATAGTCTGCTTTCTAAGCCTGTGGCTCAGGCTACTGAGCATGCTCAGGCACTTAGTGCATCAGAGGCTAGGTCCGGTAAGGACCTCACTGAGCATGTCCGTGAGGTGGCAGGCCCTGATAGGGCAGAGGGTGTCAGGTGTCCTGATGACGTGGCAACTCCGGACTGGCTCGCAGAGGCCCGCCCCTATGATCTGGCACCTCAGTATTGGTCGTCAGACGATGACTGGTGAAGTGTTTGGGGCGTGGCTGCCATGAGGTCATCAATGACGTGGCGGTTCCGGATAGGTTGCATGTGACGTCACTGATGACATGGCACTCTGCTATTGGACCTTGGTGGTTCCACCCTGGGTTTGGGGCGGACCCAGGTTATAAAAGGGGCTGGAGACAACATGGAGGGGCACAGTCTTAGGGTATGTGCGCACGTTGCTTTTTTACCTGCTTTTTTGCTGCTTTTTCTTCTGCGCTGTTTAATGCCAAAAATGGATGTGTTCTTCTATTCAAGCAAAGTCTATGGGAATTTGGGTTTCTTGTTCACACTATGTTGTTCAAAATGCTGCCTTTTTGTGGCAGAACTTTGGTCAAAAACTCAGCTTTGCAGTGCAAAACCCAAATGGCAAAAACAATTGACATGTTGCTTCTTTGAAAAGCTGAGTTTTTGACCAAGTTCTGCCTCAAAAAGGCAGCATTTTGAACAACATAGTGTGAACAAGAAACCCAAATTCCCATAGACTTTGCTTGAATAGAAGAACACATCCATTTTGGCATTAAACAGCGCAGAAGAAAAAGCAGCAAAAAAGCAGGTAAAAAGCAGGTAAAAAGCAACGTGCGCACATACCCTTACTGTTACGGGGGGGACCGGCAGATTAGGACCAGGGGGTATATATCCTAATCGCCAGTCGGGGCCCACCGTGCTCCAGATGACAAAGGAGCTGCTGGCACCTGAGGGTTAGGCGGAGACTATAGAGCTGGATGGCTCTGAGATAACCCAGGAACTCTGGGAACCAGTCACGTGTGTTGGGACACGTCAGACCGGACGACAACCCGATTAGCGTTTTGGTGCACCTAGCGCTACACCAACCACGTGTGCAGGAAACACGTCAGGCCGGGTGGTAACCAGGTAGCGTTGACCGGAAGACCGCCACGAAAGCGCCCTGTCGGCCACGTGTGTAGGACACGTCAGGCCGAGCGGTCCTCCGATTAGCGTTTCTGGCCACCTCTCGGACTGCCATGTGTGTGTAGGACACGTCAGGCCAGATGGGTACACCAGTAGCGTTGACCGGGAAGCCGAGGAGGATAAGGAACACCCTGTTAACTCCACAGAGGTCCTGGGGTACGCTGTCCGTTGCGTGTAGGGGGCACAACCGGACAGGTGGCGAAGCAGGTGCGTTGTCCGTGCGTGTAGGGGGCACAAACCGGACAGGTGGGCGAAGCAGGGGTGCGTAGTCCGTGTGCGTAGGGGGCACAATCGGACAGGTGGCGAAGCAGGTGCGTTGTCCGTGTGCATAGGGGGCACAATCGGACAGGTGGCGCAGCAGGTGCATTGTCCGTGTGCGTAGGGAGCACAATCGGACAGGAAGCACAGCAGCCGCCGCCCAGTTAACACCACTGGGCTGCTATAGCAAGACTGGAACGGCAGGAGGGGAAGCACGACGCCTGACCCTGATGTGCCGAGCCACGAATCTTGGCGTGACAGGCACCGTTCGCCTAACCCTACCTACCGCTTCCCAACATAGGCTTATGCCGCAATGAGGCTCTAACATGGAGGTGTGCTCTGACTGAGCAAAAGTGAAGACTGCGCACCTCCATGTTGTCTCCAGCCCTTTTTATAACCTGGGTGCGCCCCAAACCAGGGTGGAACCACCAAGGTCCAATAGCAGAGTGCCATGTCACTCAGTGACGTCACATGCAACCTATCCGGAACCGCCACATCATTGATGACCTCATGGCAGCCACGCCCCAAACACTTCACAAGTCATCGTCTGACGACCAATACTGAGGTGCCAGATCATAGGGGGCGGGCCTCTGTGAGCCAGTCCGGAGGTTGCCACGTCATCAGGACACCTGACACCCTCTGCCCTATCAGGGCCTGCCACCCTCACGGACATGCTCAGTGAGGTCCTTACCCGGACCTAGCCTCTGATGCACTAAGTGCCCTGAGCATGCTCAGTAGCCTGAGCCACAGGCTTAGAAAGCAGACTATCAGTTTGAGCATGCTCATAGGCACATCCCAGAACTTAGACACAGCACGAAGTCCAAGTACCTGTGCAAAGAGGCTGTTAGGGTTAATTGTGGGAGCATGCTCAGTAACCTTAACTGAGGACTTAGTCTCAGACCATAACACAAACAGGCTGAGCATGCTCACTAGGCAAAACACCGGGGCTTAAACTCTGGCTGGGGTAAATCGGCGCACGCATGCGCACTAGCCGCCTCTCCACACTTAGAGGGGGGGGGGAAGAGAGCGAGGGGGGGGAAGAGAGCGAGGGGGGTGAAGAGAAGCGATGGGGGGGGGGGAGAGCAAGAGGGGGTAAGAGAGCGAGGGGGGGAGAAGAGAGCGAGGGGGGGGAGAAGAGAGCGAGGGGGGGGAAGAGCGAGGGGGGGGGAAGAGAGCGAGTGGGGGAGAGCGAGGGGGGGGAAGAGCGAGGGGGGAAGAGCGAGGGGGGAAGAGAGCAATAGAGCAAGGGGGGGAAGAGAGCGAGGGGGGGGGGGGGGAGAGAGCGAGGGGGGTAAGAGAGCGAGGGGGGGAGAGGAGCGACGGGGGGAAAGAGAGCGAGGGAAAGAGAGAGAGCGAGGGAAAAGAGGGGGGGAGAGGAGAGGCAGAGAAGAGGGGGAAGAGGGGAGGGGGAGAAGAGTGGGGGAGAGAAGAGAGTGGGGAAAGAAGAGGGGGGGGCAGAGGTGCTCTGTCATTAACTGTCTCCACTCTGACTTTCGGTGCAGGTGACAGAGTGCAGACAGTTGGTCCCATGCAGCAGGACAGATGGCAGAGCACAGCGGTGACATGCCTGTCAGTGTCTTGCTGCGTCCTGCAGTGCTGCTGGAGGAGCACATCACACTGCCGACACCGGCCGCTCTCCTGACATCGCAGCAGAGCGGGCGGGTAGAGAGTGTGATCAGATACTTACGTGCAGGGGGGGATTTCAGCTGAAGAACCCCCCCCCCTTTGTACTGCACACTGGCGCCCCGTGCCTCACCATCTGCAGGACGCTTAGCCGGCTCCACACTGACGTCCTCCGTCTCCCTCCCCTCGATGCTGGGCTGTAACGTGTGGTAATCACCGACCACAGCCCTGTCACTCAATCTGAGTGGTGCCAGCCTCCTCTGAAGTACTTGTCAAGTTTGAGAGCCCGGAACTTGCCGGGACGTCAGAGGATACTGGCGGCCACAGCTCCAGGGGGTCATGTGACCGGCACTGAGCGTGCAGGATAGCGCCGCTCAGTGCCAGAAATGGAAACAGAAGCCAATGCAGAAAACGCCTAGAATGGTAAGTAGAACTCATACAGAAAATAAAAAAAATGGGTGAACCACCACCTTTAATAGACATGATACTTGAACATTATAGGTTCATTGTGCTGGGTTGATAAGCCCATCTGAATTGAGCCATATTTGTCAGCTGAAAAAAGTGATTAAAGGGAATCTGTCACCAGGCTTTTGCTGACTTCATCTGAGAGCATCATAATGTAGAGACAGAGACCCCAATTCCAGCAATGTGTCACTTACTGAAGTGTTTGCTGTCCTTTGACAAAATCAATGGTTTCTCTGCTGCACAGAATCCTTGCAAGGATCATGTAGTTTTTAGTGAGACTAATGATTGCTCAAACCAGATCACTAATGCTCTATATCCACCGCTTGTCACCAGTTTGTCACAAACAGCTAGGTGGGGGTCTCACAAGATACACCCCGCTGTTCACTAATTTGTCCCAATCAGACTTGCTCTCTAGCGCCCCTCTTGTCAGCAGGTCACTTTTTGTACTGCTGGACAATAAGTAAATAATGCTGCTGAGCTACTAATGCCAAATATTGAAGGTCTGCCAGCATGGGTAATGTATATCTCACAGATTCCCGCTAATGGAATATATATACACCTCAGTACCCCTTACTGATAGCACCCCAATAATTCTACACAACAATAATTCCGCTGCCACCACCGAACCTTTTGTACAAGTAGTCCGGACACCCATTACAAATAGCAAAAGGCCCTTTAGGTTCGGATTCGTATATAAAGCACGAAGAAAGAACTATTCAATTTTATTTAATCTGAAAATGGGCACTGTTTATAAAATATACAAGATATTACAAAAGGGGAACAATACAAATACAGTGTAGACAACAACATAAAAATAAAAGGGATAAACATGAAACTTACAACATAAAAATAAAAGGGATAAACATGAAACTTACCAAACTCGTTCCTTAACCCCTTCACGACCTTGGACGGATCTATCTGTCCAGGATCGTGTCCCGTTAAGCCCCCGCCCCCTGCCGCGGGCAGGCGGCGTGGATCGGCACACATATCAGCTGTTTTCAACAGCTGACATGTGTGCCTGCTAGCCGCGGGTGGAATCGCTTCCACCCCGCGGCCATTAACCCCTTAAATCTTGCTGCCAAAGTCTGGCAGCAAGATTTAAATGCGTGCGGCCATGTTTCTTACTTACCGCCGCCCCCACCGGAAGTCACGTGTATTATCACGTGACTATCGGTGGTTGCCATCGTAGCACAGGGTCATGTGATGACGCCTGCTGCTATGATCTGTCACTTTTGTTTTCCCTCGGCCGAGAGCAGAGGGAAAAAACAAAGTGAAGTGAATCTGCTGTTTACAGCTGTATTGCTGTGATCAGCAGATAGACAATAGCGATCGGATTGCTGATCGCTATAGCCCCCCTAGGGGGACTAGTAAAATAAAAAAAAAAAGAAAGTAAAAAAAAAAAGTTTTAAAAAAAAACAAAAAAAAACCCTAAAAGTTCAAATCACCCCCCTTTCCCCCCATTGAAAATTAAAGGGTTAAAAAATAAATAATATACACATATTTGGTATCGCCGCGTTCGGAAATGCCCGATCTATCAAAATATAAAATCAATTAATCTGATTGGTAAACGGCGTAGTGGAAAAAAAAATTCCAAACGCCAAAATTACGTTTTTTGGTCGCCGCAAGTTTTACGCAAAATGCAATAACAGGCGATCAAAACATAGCATCTGCGCAAAAATGGTACCATTATAAACGTCAGCTCGAGACGCAAAAAATAAGCCAACACTGAGCCATAGATCCCAAAAAATAAGAACGCTACGTGTTTCGGAAAATGGCGCAAAACGTGCGCCACTTTTATTGGACAAACTTGTGATTTTTTTTAACCCTTTAGATACAAGTAAACCTATACATGTTTGGTGTCTACAAACTCGCACCGACCTGAGGCATCACATAGATACATCAGTTTTATCATATAGTGAACACGGTGAATAAAACATCCCAAAAACTATTGTGCGATCACACTTTTTTTGCAGTTTTTCCACACTTGGAATTTTTTTTGCTGTTTTCCAGTACAATATATGGTAAAACCTATGGTTTCATTTAAAAGTACAACTCTACAACTTTAGGGAAGGAGGGACTACAGGCATGAAGATGGTATAAATGAACGGGCAGCACCACAGCTTAACTGCGCCCTCCTGAACTGACGAACGGCCAAAAATGAGCTGACTTTCTGCCCTCAGCTCATCCTCCCATCTCGGACCTCATTTTACGATATTTTGTGGGCTGTATCGATGTGTTCAGCAAAATGAGATAATTCTAGTTTTTTGCATATCTTTGCCCCTGGGCCACACAGGTGAAAGATAATAGCGTCATATTTTATATCTCTATTTTGTATTCACATAGATACCAAACACAACGCAGCTAGCATGATTTTATTGGCCAATACCCATTTGTCGGGATACCAGCGATCTCGTAGCAAAGCCAAACGATGCTTCACGTTCAGTGCTCCGCAGGGATTCTGGCAATATGCTTTTCATTTTTCTAGCATTAACGAGGCACCTAAAAACTTGGTTAATAGTTTTTTTACTTAAAAGAATAAATGAGCGTTTTTCTGTGCACAACTTTAGCTGTAGCTGTTCCATCCCCCCGGTTCGTAAATACCAAGCTCTCAGGCCAATCAGATAAGATCGTCATATGGATCTAAACTAGTTGCTGGGGTGAGGGGTGGTATAAGGAACCTGCAAGAGTATTAACATGACAACCAGGGGACAATATGGATATTTGGAAGTATAGAGGGGGAAGTATGGATAAGTGGGAGCATATGGGGTGCAGTATGGATAAGTGGGAGCATGGGGGGCAGTATGGATAAGTGGAAGCATAGAGGGGGCAATATGGATAAGTGGGAAAATAGGGGGGCAATATGGATAAGTGGAAGCATGGGGGGGGGGGCAATATGAATAAGTGGAAGTATAGAGGGGGAAGTATGGATAAGTGGGAGCATATGAGGGGCAGTCTGGGTAAGTGGAAGCATAGGGGGGTAATATGGATAAGTTGAAGCATATAGGGGGCAGTATGGATAAGTGCGAGAATAGGAAGGCAGTATGGATAAGTGGGAGCATAGGGGGGCAAGATGGATAAGTGGAAGCATAGGGGGCAATATGAATAAGTGGAAGTATAGAGGGGGAAGTATGGATAAGTGGGAGGATATGGGGGGCAGTATGGAGAAGTGGAAGTATAGAGGGGAAGTATGGATAAGTGGGAGCATAGAGGGGGAAGTATGGATAAGTGGAAGCCTAGGGTGGCAATATGGATAAGTGGAAGCATAGAGGGGGCAGTATGGATAAGTGCGAGAATAGGGGCAGTATGGATAAGTGGGAGGATATGGGGGCAGTATGGAGAAGTGGAAGTATAGAGGGGAAGTATGGATAAGTGCGAGCATATGGGGTGCAGTATGGATAAGTGGGAGCATGGGGGGCAATATGGATAAGTGCAAGCAGAGGGGGTAGTATGGATAAGTGGGAGCAAAGAGAGGCAGTATGGATAAGTGGAAGTATAAAGGGGGCAGTATGGATAAGTGGGAGCATAGGGGCAGTATGGATAAGGACATATGGGGGCAATATGGATAAGTGGAAGCATAGGGAAGCATAGAGGGAGCAGTATGGATAAGTGGGAGCATAGAGCGGGCAGTATGGATAATTGGGAGCATAGAGCGGGCAGTATGGATAATTGGGAGCATAGAGCAGGCAGTATGGATAAGTGGGAGCATATGGGCAATATGGATAAGTGGGAGCATAGGGAAGCATAGAGGGGGGCAGTATGGATAATTGGGAGCATAGAGCGGGCAGTATGGATAAGTGGGAGCATATGGGCAATATGGATAAGTGGGAGCATAAAGGGGCAGTATGATAAGTGGGAACATAAATGGGAAAGTATGGATAAGTGGAAGCATAGAGGGGGCAGTATGGATAAGTGGGAGCATATGGAGGGCAGAATGGAGAAGTGGAAGTATAGAGGGGGAAGTATGGATAAGTGCGGTGATAGTTGTTCTGGTTATCGTGATGTACCTTGAACTGTTCGTTGTTTACCAGACGGTAAAGAGACTTGCAAACAAGATATAGGAGAACCAGGCAGAACTTCATGAATTCAACCGTTGAAGAACGTTCAGGACCTAACTTCAAAAGTCCTGGAACCTTGTTGATATCTAATATATAAAGCTGAATGTGTGTATGTATGTGTGTATGTCCGGGATTGGCATCTGCACCGTCGCAGCTACGGCCACAAAATTTTGCACACTCACACGTCTGGACCCCGAGAGCGTCATAGGCTATGTTTTGAGGGGAAATTTTAACCCCGCACTTTACAGTTATTCGCCAAAAAACCTGCCTCCATTAAAGCGAATGGAGCTGGGAGGCACAGTGCAGCTAGAACTTCAGAAGAATGCACAGCCACGCCCTTATATGGAATGTTGGCATGTCACTATTCAGCCAGGGAAAGAGACAGAGACAGACAGGGAAAGAGGCAGACACAGACAGGGTAAGAAACAGACACAAAGAGACAGACACAGACAAAGAGACCGACTGAGAGGGAAAGAGAGAGAAAGAGACAGACAGGGAAAGTGACAGAGATAGATAGACAGACAGGGAAAGAGACAGACAAAGATAGAGAGAGGACAAAGATATATACAGAGGGGGAGACAGACATTATAATTACATTTATATCTATTTGTTTTGTGGTTTTTGTGTGCAGAATACATTTTCGTTAATACATTCTATTTTGTTAACAGTAGCGGGTAGTACAGCTAGTGTATATATATATATATATATATATATATATATATATATATATATATATATATATATAGGGTGGGCCACAAGTATGGATACACCCTGATAAAATGGAAGTGGTTTCTGTTATCACCATTTGTGGCATATTAGTACATGGGAGGGGCCAAACATTTGAGGCCGGGGGTGACGCCATAGCGGCCATCTGTAAAGCCGCCATTTTGAATTCAACTTTAATTTTTTCAATGGGAAGGGGTCATGTGACATCAAACACAGAGAATTGCACAAGATAAACAATGATGTGCTCATTTTTAATGTAGCTTTATTCGTTATCGAGTTATTGACACGTTTGTGACATGGAACGACAGTAACCCACTAAAGGATGGGCTCAAAATGCTGCCCATGGTGTTGAATTGTCAACGAGATTCTCTTCTCCTACTCTTGACACACAGAGAGCAATACCGCAGAAGAAATGCTACCACAGGCCTCCTGTATCCGTTGTTTTACCAATATGGCTTGATCAGGAAGATGAAAACTGGCTTAGGCAGGCTGGATTAAACAGGAAAGAGGAAAAAAAATAAAAAAATAAAAACAGTGTACGTAATTTAATTTTTATATTCTTTCATATGTTAAGTTAGGCCTATAATTCGTCGGTTTGCAGTTAATGTATGTGGCTACAGAACTGTGGCAGAGTGTGATACATACACCGTCACTATTCCACTGTATCCAGTGTACAAGTGGACTGTAAGGTGACTGCATGTATGAGATTGGGACAGTTGTGGTCACATGTAAAGATGAGTGAACCTTTGGAGGCTCGGTTGGAAACAAGCCAAACCCTCACATGTCCAAACCTTGGTTGCACACTACATGTGATCACGCTGTTGTTACCCCCAATGCGAACTGTTCAAACACTACAAGATGCTCGAACCGAGCGTACATGAGCACAGCGTTGCTCATGGAAGTTAAGTTTGCACAAAGCAGTCGAACTTTGAACAAGAGCCCTGTTTTTTTAAGTTGGTGTTCGGTTGGAAAACCGAACCACGGGCTCACTCATCTCTAGTCACGTGCCAACCGGACCCCTGCTTCTCCTTGTGAGAAGATCAGGAGTCCATTCGGCTTCAACTATGCAAATCATATAATTTTTGTCACCTGACCATAGAGAGACCACAGGCTTTTCATTCTTAAGCTGACGTCGCTGCTACGTCACCATTTTCTGTGACGTTGCAGCGACGTCCCGTCGCTGTCGCTGTGTGTGACAT